>NC_053396.1:68519917-68677723 GCF_905171765.1 Bufo bufo
TTGTTTGCAGGGGATTTAACTACATTTTGCTACCTTTTGAAGCCCTCTAGCCCTTTCCTGGGCTGTTTTACAGCCTTTTTAGTGCCGAAAAGTTCGGGTCCCAATTGACTTCAATGGGGTTCGGGTTCGGGACGAAGTTCGGGTCGGGTTCGGATCCCGAACCCGAACATTTCCGGGAAGTTCGGCCGAACTTCTCGAACCCGAACATCCAGGTGTTCGCTCAACTCTATTCGGGACATCTCTACAGAGTAGTAGCTGAGGCAGGTAGCCACAAGAAACTGGTCTCTTTTGTCAAAGTGTTGGTGTGGCACCATGGATGATGTAGTCTGATGCATCATGAATTGGTGGTTGGAAATCCTGGCTGATCCACGCCTAATTCATCTTGACAAAGGTCAGTCTCTCCACATTTTGGGTTGACAGGCCATTTGTCCTTGGGGTAACTATGACCCCTGCTGCACTAAACACCCGCTCTGATGCCACACCAATGGCCGGGCAGGACAGCTTTTCCAGGGCAAACTCTGCCAGTTGCAGCCACAAATCCAGTTTGGCTGCCCAGTAGTCCAGCCGATCTTCAATATGGGTTGGCAGGGTGCTGTCCAAGTATGCCACAACTACTGGTTCAGGTCTTGCTCCAGGTCTACCTGCTGCTGATGAGTAGTTTCTTCACTATGCAGGTGAAGATAGCTACTCATAAGCAACTGTAGACAGGCTTAGGAGGCCACAGAGTAGCACAATGACGAGAGGTTGTGGAGGATACCACAGAGTGGCAAGGTGACATAGTGTGGAGATGGCAGCATCAGGATACCACAGAGTGGCAAGGTGACATAGTGTGGAGATGGCAGCACCAGCAGGATACCACAGAGTGGCAAGGTGACATAGTGTGGAGATGGCAGCAGCAGGAGACCTAAGAGTGGCAAGGTGACATAGTGTGGAGATGGCAGCAGCAGCAGCATCACAATACCACAGAGTGGCAAAGTGACATAGTGTGGAGATAGCAGCAGCAGGAGACCACAGAGTGGCAAGGTGACATAGTGTGAATATGGCAGCAGCAGCATCAGGATACCACAGATGGCAAGGTGACATAGTGTGGAGATGGCAGCAGCAGCATTGAGATACCACAGAGTGGCAAGGTGGCATAGTGTGGAGATGGCAGCAGCATCAGTATACCACAGAGTGGCAATGGGACATAGTGTGGAGATGGCAGCAGCAGCATCAGGATACCACATAGTGGCAAGGTGACATAGTGTGGGGATGTCAGCAGCAGCAGGATCAGGAGACCACAGAATGGCAAGGTGACATAGTGTGGAGATGGCAGCAGGATCAGGAGACCACAGAGTGGCAAGGTGACATAGTGTGAAGATGGCAGCAGCATCAGGATACCACAGAGTGGCAAGGTGACATAGTGTGTATATGGCAGCAGCATCAGGATAACAAACAGTGGCAAGGTGACATAGTGTGGAGATGGCAGCAGCATCAGCAGACCACTGAGAGGCAAGGTGATATAGTGTGGAGATGGCAGCAGCAGCATCAGGATACCCCAGATTGGCAAGGTGACATAGTGTGGTTATGGCAGCAGCAGAATCAGGATACCACAGAGTGGCAAGGTGACATAATGTGGAGATTGCAGCAGCAGGATATCACAGAGTGGCAAGGTGACATAGTGTGGAGATCAAGAAAATAAACTAAGTCCCTTTTAGAGATATTATTTGTAGTTTACTGCGGTCTATGGGACCAAAAATCCCTTTAGGGATCCCTAACTGATACTAAAATCTTATCTTTATTTCATTTATTTAAAACAAACACACAAAAAGAAAATCTATTATTAAAATCATCAGAGTTCAGTGGGGTGATAGACTGAATTTTGTGGGTCCTGGTCGCTGGAGGCAACCTAATGTTTATATACTTGTATCTACACTCACCTAAAGAATTATTGTTGGACCCCCTTTTGCCTTCAGAACTGCCTTTATTCTACGTGGCATTGATTCAACAAGGTGCTGATAGCATTCTTTAGAAATGTTGGCCCATATTAATAGGATAGCATCTTGCAGTTGATGGAGATTTGAGGGATGCACATCCAGGGCACGAAGCTCCCGTTCCACCACATCCCAAAGATGCTCTATTGGGCTGAGATCTGGTGACTGTGGGGGCCATTTTAGTACAGTGAACTCATTGTCATGTTCAAGAAACCAATTTGAAATGATTTGAGCTTTGTGACATGGTGCATTATCCTGCTGGAAGTAGCCATCAGAGGATGGATACATGTTCTTATTCTGTTTACGCCAAATTCGGACTCTACCATTTGAATGTCTCAACAGGAATCGAGACTCATCAGACCAGGCAACATTTTTCCAGTCTTCAACAGTTCAATTTTGGTGAGCTCGTGCAAATTGTAGCCTCTTTTTCCTATTTGTAGTGGAGATGAGTGGTACCCGGTGGGTCTTCTGCTGTTGTAGCCCATCCGCCTCAAGGTTGTGCGTGTTGTGGCTTCACAAATGCTTTGCTGCATACCTCGGTTGTAACGAGTGGTTATTTCAGTCAACGTTGCTCTTCTATCAACTTGAATCAGTCGGCCCATTCTCCTCTGACCTCTAGCATCCACAAGGCATTTTTGCCCACAGGAGTGCCGCATACTGGATGTTTTTCCCTTTTCACACCATTCTTTGTAAACCCTAGAAATGGTTGTGCGTGAAAATCCCAGTAACTGAGCAGATTGTGAAATACTCAGACCGGCCCGACTGGCACCAACAACCATGCCACGCTCAAAATTGCTTAAATCACCTTTCTTTCCCATTCTGACATTCAGTTTGGAGTTCAGGAGATTGTCTTGACCAGGACCACACCTCTAAATGCATTGAAGCAACTGCTATGTGATTGGTTGACTAGATAATTGCATTAATGAGAAATAGAACAGGTGTTCCTAATAATTCTTTAGGTGAGTGTATAAGGTGTACTACTATTGCCCTTGTCAGTGCATTCATGGTAGTCGTCCTTCAGTTTTTTACCACTGTACTGCACCCATTGTGCGTGCCTGCCTGCTGTAGCACACACTGTAACACTTGTATCAATGCCTGGGAGGCAGTTCCCGATTGACAACTATTCGCTTCTCCTCAGGTTTGTGCTAGTGTCCTATAGCCTGGAGGTCACGCCGCGGAGTGCCTCAGTCACCGCCTGGTGGCTGCTATTATAATCTCCTTTAATCTTGATATCTCGGTATGGAGTATTCCAAGGACTTTGTCCCTTACTACCTGCTATCTCCGGCTACCTGTCTCGCTCGTAGTACTCCTAAATTCCCACACTTGCTCTGTCTAAAATCGCTATACTAATACACCCCTCCCGACATGTTCCGCCACTCGCGTGGCTTCGTCAGGGGATGTGGGGTATAGGTGCGCGCGCACTCATAATGACCTTTTTTTATGTCGTAGAGAGTCACGCCCATCCCTACGTTCTCACCACTGGTTGTGCCGCTAAATCTAACTGCCACATCCCAGAGCCAATCATGGAGCAGCGCGTCATCCCACGTATATACTGCGCTCCTGGCTCCAAAGGCCATTGTAGATGCGATCAGAACCGGGGCGCAATATATGACGTATATCTGGTGCGCTCCTAGGTCCTTACAATCGTCACAGGTAGATGCAATATTGTGGTTGCCTCCCCTTTTGTATGCCATGCCTCCTCCTTTTTCCCACCCCGTTAACTCATTCTTGCCAGTCCATCGGGGGTTACGATAGGGGTGTATGTGGCAAATCTGTGTCTGCCTCCAACGGTGCTATTATGTTCTCCTCCTTCCTTTATAATGTTTACGTTTTTAACCAATAATGTATCTACCTTCCACCGAGGATTACTCCTTATTAAACACAGCACTAATTACTATGAGTACAGTTCTTCTCCAGATTGCCACACCTCCATCTCAGATACCTATCTGATATAATTTGAGTTGTTGGTATTGTTCTATACTAGTTCTCGGTCTATATTGATGCTTTTTCATGGCATCTATGGTCTGTCAATAGGAAATGTATATATATGTAGTTCCTGCCCACTCCAAATTTATGATTACATACCTCAGAGGCCACTCGTCACATGTCACTTCCTCCTATTCTTTCTTAATTTTCTTATTTTTATATATATATATATATATATATATATATATATATATGATATTTTTTGTTTTTCACTTGTTATTTTTTATTTTTTATTATTTTCTATTTTTCGTTTTATTTTTTACTTTTAAATATTTCATATCATTTCCTCCTATTATTTTTAATTTTTAATATACATATATATCTTTTTTATCTTATTGATGTTTTATATTATTAATTATTAGTTGGTTGTTTTTATTGTATTCATAGAATTCGGGGGCCATTTTCACTGGGGGAGCGGGGGGGAGGGGGGAGGAGGGAGAGAGGGGGAGAGAGATCTTATTTCTATACACCAAGGTATCTCCTACCATTCTGCAATAATTGTTAGGCCTATTCTCCTCCATGATTGTTTCTCCTTTTACTCAAATGGATGGGATATCCTTACTTCACTTGTGATAGGGTCAATTTACTTTTTCTCTTGTCTGTTTCTGTAACATTCTTATATTTATATATTATATGTACATGATTTTCCATTAAATGAAGGCCGTAAATGAGAAGCCTTCATTTAGGCTTCTTGGGCTCAGGGTCTGCAATCTATGTATCCATTTCGCTTCTTCCCGTAGGAGTTTCTGATCTAAGTTACCACTCCTGGGTCCCAGAGTCATCTTGATCAGTCCCCAGAATTTTAGGACTTCAATGTTCCCACCATAGACGTATGTGATATGCCTGTAAAGTGACGTATCTTTACCTGTATTTATGGCGCTAATATGCCCTGATATTCTCCGTCTTAATTCCTGTGTGGTTTTACCCACATATAATTTTGGGCAATTACATGATGCGACATAAATGATTCCGCTGCTACGGCAATTGAAAAATTCCTTGATTGCATATTCACGTCCATCCGTCAGGTTTTTAAAGGTATTTATTATCGGTAGATATTTGCAAAAAGTGCAATTACCACATGGGAAGGAGCCCATAATGTTCGATCTTAACCAATTTGTATTTGTCGTCTCTTTTTAAGGAAGAAAACTATGGACGAGTTTGTCCCTAAGGTTTTGTCCCCTTCTGTATGTGACACTGGGATATGGTGACAGCACAGTGTTCAGCTCTTCATCACTGGTAAGTACCCTCCAATGTTTTTTTAGAATTCTCATAATTTGTTGGTTATTACAGTCAAAAGTGCCGATGCATCTTATCATTTTTTCCCCCTCCTGTGTCAGATTTTTTCCAAATTTTTTAGATATTAAGTCCTCCCTACTGGCACTTTTAGCACGATTGAACGCTTTTTTGAGGCATTTCGAGGGTAGCCTCGGGCTCTGAATCTGTTAAATAGTTCATCCGCTTCCCTTTTAAAACTTTCTTCAGTGGCGCAGTTTCTCCTAGCTCTTAAATACTGTCCCACAGGTATTCCCTTTTTCAGAGCCATAGGGTGCAAACTCGTCCAGTGGAGGAGACTATTAGTCGAGGTGGGTTTTCAATAAATTTCCATTAAAATCTGTCCATCCGTTCCCTTCTGGATCAATAGATCTAGGAAGCAGATTTGGGTTTGATGAATCTCAAAAGTAAAGTGCCTCCCTATTTCATTGTGGTTCAGCATATCATCAAAATTAATGAATTCCTGTTTATCACCATCCCAAAACAACAAAACATCATCAATAAATCTACCCCAAAATAAAATGTGACTAGTGAAATGTGCAAGTGTATCTGAAAATACTATCGTGTCCTCCCACCACCCCAAAAATAAATTTGCGAACGTCGGTGCACAAGAGGTCCCCATCGCGGTACCCTTCATCTGTTGATAGAGGGTACCGTTGCATAAGAAAATAGTTGTGAGTGATAATGAATTTTCACAAACAAATAACAAAATCGTTGTGTTCGTGAAAACTAGTGCTCTTAGTGTCCAGAAAGTATTTGGTGGCTTTTATTCCTAGCTCATGTTCGATGTTACTGTACAAAGCCTCCACATCCAAGCTGGCCAGATATGTGGACGGGGATAGTGAGATTTCCCTGATTTTGTTTAGTACATCGGTGGTGTCCTTTATGTAAGAAGGCAAGGATGCCACAAATGGTCTCAGTATCTCGTCCACATATTCACTGGCTGGTTGACTTAGGGAGTCAATCCA
Source organism: Bufo bufo (assembly GCF_905171765.1). Taxonomy (NCBI): domain Eukaryota; kingdom Metazoa; phylum Chordata; class Amphibia; order Anura; family Bufonidae; genus Bufo; species Bufo bufo. Next base: position 68,526,117 of record NC_053396.1, read on the forward strand.
TGACACGATTGGACGCCCAGGTATGGGGTTCTGCTTTTTGTGCACCTTTGGCAGTGCATAGAATGTAGGGATAGTGGGGCTTTTTCTGTAAAGAAAATCAAACTCTTCTTTTGATATCAGACATTGATCTCTAGCTGTCTTTAAGATGCTTTTCAAGTCCTCTAGGTACCTCCTGGTTGGATTATCCTGCAATATCTGATAGGGAAATATATCCATTAGTAGCCTGTCTACCATATTGTCATAGTCTGCCCTATCTTGGACCACTATGTTCCTTCAGTTATCACTTGCTTTCAGGATTATATCCTTATTTGCTCTCAAATCTTCCAGAGCAATAACTTCCTCATCTGTTTTCGGGGATGGTTTCCTTATTGATTTTTAATTTATTAATCTCTTGAGAAACCAGATGAACAAAGGTCTCTATATTTTTAAACTGCGAAAAGGGGATCTAGGTTTCAGGTTTGTCAATGGGGGTATGATCTCTGAGCTGTAGCCCTCACTTTCCAAGTGCAGACTTTCCAGGGTCTGCAGGGCTAGTTGTTCTCTCTGGATCAGTTTACTAGTATCCGTACTCATACTAGCAAATTGCTTGTGCAGTGCTAACTTCCGTGCAAACAGATTAATGTCCTTAATCCAGTTAAATTTGTAAAACCGTGGTACTGGTGTGAATGTGAGTCCTTTTTGCAGTAATGTGATTTGTGCCTTTGTAAGAGACAGTGCTAACAGATTTATAATCTGGGTTATCTTCTAGTTTCCGATTGTTTTGTCAGTTATTTCGTGTTGTAACCCCATTTGTCCCTGTCCCTCAGTTGGACATTGCTCTGTCCTAAAAAAAGAGGGGCAATGGGTGGTATGGCAAAGAGGTTTGATTGTTCTGACATAGGTTGACCCTGATTCTGTTGCACTGAAGCATTTATTGTGCTTGTGATTCCATGTGTAGATGCTGGTGGTGCTGTTTCTGGGGTACTTGATGTTTCTGACGTTGTTTTGGGTCTTTATTCTCACGTTTTTGAAGAAACATGGTTGGGCACGGACGGCATGACGTGACGACGTAGACGTGCCATGGCCCCTCCCCACTCCTCACTGCACTCACACCTCGCTCCTGCTGCGGCGTTCCGTGCCTGGGCCTAAATATGTGACAATGAAATGTTCCAGTGGTGGGTGACGTGAAGCCTGATTCTCTGCTATGACATGAAGACTGATTCTCTGCTGACATGAAGCCTGAATCTCTGTTATGGGACCTCTCTCCTCTGTCTGGGTGCCAGGGCCTAAAAATATCTGACAGTGGCCTGTTCCAGTGGTGGGTGACCCCAAAGTGGCAAGGTGACATAGTGTGGTTATGGCAGCAGCAGAATCAGGATACCACAGAGTGGCAAGGTGACATAATGTGGAGATTGCAGCAGCAGGATATCACAGAGTGGCAAGGTGACATAGTGTGGAGATCAAGAAAATAAACTAAGTCCCTTTTAGAGATATTATTTGTAGTTTACTGCGGTCTATGGGACCAAAAATCCCTTTAGGGATCTCTAACTGATACTAAAATCTTATCTTTATTTCATTTATTTAAAACAAACACACAAAAAGAAAATCTATTATTAAAATCATCAGAGTTCAGTGGGGTGATAGACTGAATTTTGTGGGTCCTGGTCGCTGGAGGCAACCTAATGTTTATATACTTGTATCTACACTCACCTAAAGAATTATTAGGAACACCATACTAATACGGTGTTGGACCCCCTTTTGCCTTCAGAACTGCCTTTATTCTACGTGGCATTGATTCAACAAGGTGCTGATAGCATTCTTTAGAAATATTGGCCCATATTAATAGGATAGCATCTTGCAGTTGATGGAGATTTGAGGGATGCACATCCAGGGCACGAAGCTCCCGTTCCACCACATCCCAAAGATGCTCTATTGGGCTGAGATCTGGTGACTGTGGGGGCCATTTTAGTACAGTGAACTCATTGTCATGTTCAAGAAACCAATTTGAAATGATTTGAGCTTTGTGACATGGTGCATTATCCTGCTGGAAGTAGCCATCAGAGGATGGATACATGTTCTCATTCTGTTTACGCCAAATTCGGACTCTACCATTTGAATGTCTCAACAGGAATCGAGACTCATCAGACCAGGCAACATTTTTCCAGTCTTCAACAGTACAATTTTGGTGAGCTCGTGCAAATTGTAGCCTCTTTTTCCTATTTGTAGTGGAGATGAGTGGTACCCGGTGGGTCTTCTGCTGTTGTAGCCCATCCGCCTCAAGGTTGTGCGTGTTGTGGCTTCACAAATGCTTTGCTGCATACCTCGGTTGTAACGAGTGGTTATTTCAGTCAACGTTGCTCTTCTATCAGCTTGAATCAGTCGGCCCATTCTCCTCTGACCTCTAGCATCCACAAGGCATTTTTGCCCACAGGACTGCCGCATACTGGATGTTTTTCCCTTTTCACACCATTCTTTGTAAACCCTAGAAATGGTTGTGCGTGAAAATCCCAGTAACTGAGCAGATTGTGAAATACTCAGACCGGCCCGTCTGGCACCAACAACCATGCCACGCTCAAAATTGCTTAAATCACCTTTCTTTCCCATTCTGACATTCAGTTTGGAGTTCAGGAGATTGTCTTGACCAGGACCACACCTCTAAATGCATTGAAGCAACTGCTATGTGATTGGTTGACTAGATAATTGCATTAATGAGAAATAGAACAGGTGTTCCTAATAATTCTTTAGGTGAGTGTATAAGGTGTACTACTATTGCCCTTGTCAGTGCATTCATGGTAGTCGTCCTTCAGTTTTTTACCACTGTACTGCACCCGTTGTGCGTGCCTGCCTGCTGTAGCACACACTGTAACACTTGTATCAATGCCTGGGAGGCAGTTCCCGATTGGCAACTATTCGCTTCTCCTCAGGTTTGTGCTAGTGTCCTATAGCCTGGAGGTCCTGCCGCGGAGTGCCTCAGTCACCGCCTGGTGGCTGCTATTATAATCTCCTTTAATCTTGATATCTCGGTATGGAGTATTCCAAGGACTTTGTCCCTTACTACCTGCTATCTCCGGCTACCTGTCTCGCTCGTAGTACTCCTAAATTCCCACACTTGCTCTGTCTAAAATCGCTATACTAATACACCCCTCCCGACATGTTCCGCCACTCGCGTGGCTTCGTCAGGGGATGTGGGGTATAGGTGCGCGCGCGCTCATAATGACCTTTTTTTATGTCGTAGAGAGTCACGCCCATCCCTACGTTCTCACCACTGGTTGTGCCGCTAAATCTAACTGCCACATCCCAGAGCCAATCATGGAGCAGCGCGTCATCCCACGTATATACTGCGCTCCTGGCTCCAAAGGCCATTGTAGATGCGATCAGAACCGGGGCGCAATATATGACGTATATCTGGTGCGCTCCTAGGTCCATACAATCGTCACAGGTAGATGCAATATTGTGGTTGCCTCCCCTTTAGTATGCCATGCCTCCTCCTTTTTCCCACCCCGTTAACTCATTCTTGCCAGTCCATCGGGGGTTACGATAGGGGTGTATGTTACAAATCTGGGGAGAGAGATCTTATTTCTATACACCAAGGTATCTCCTACCATTCTGCAATAATTGTTAGGCCTATTCTACTCCATGATTGTTTCTCCTTTTACTCAAATGGATGGGATATCCTTACTTCACTTGTGATAGGGTCAATTTACTTTTTCTCTTGTCTGTTTCTGTAACATTCTTATATTTATATATTATATGTACATGATTTTCCATTAAATGAAGGCCGTAAATGAGAAGCCTTCATTTAGGCTTCTTGGGCTCAGGGTCTGCAATCTATGTATCCATTTCGCTTCTTCCCGTAGGAGTTTCTGATCTAAGTTACCACTCCTGGGTCCCAGAGTCATCTTGATCAGTCCCCAGAATTTTAGGACTTCAATGTTCCCACCATGGACGCATGTGATATGCCTGTAAAGTGACGTATCTTTACCTGTATTTATGGCGCTAATATGCCCTGATATTCTCCGTCTTAATTCCTGTGTGGTTTTACCCACATATAATTTTGGGCAATTACATGATGCGACATAAATGATTCCGCTCCTACGGCAATTGAAAAATTCCTTGATTGCATATTCACGTCCATCCGTCAGGTTTTTAAAGGTATTTATTATCGGTAGATATTTGCAAAAAGTGCAATTACCACATGGGAAGGAGCCCATAATGTTCGATCTTAACCAATTTGTATTTGTCGTCTCTTTTTAAGGAAGAAAACTATGGACGAGTTTGTCCCTAAGGTTTTGTCCCCTTCTGTATGTGACACTGGGATATGGTGACAGCAGAGTTTTCAGCTCTTCATCACTGGTAAGTACCCTCCAATGTTTTTTTAGAATTCTCATAATTTGTTGGTTATTACAGTCAAAAGTGCCGATGCATCTTATCATTTTTTCCCCCTCCTGTGTCAGATTTTTTCCAAATTTTTTAGATATTAAGTCCTCCCTACTGGCACTTTTAGCACGATTGAACGCTTTTTTGAGGCATTTCGAGGGTAGCCTCGGGCTCTGAATCTGTTAAATAGTTCATCCGCTTCCCTTTTAAAACTTTCTTCAGTGGCGCAGTTTCTCCTAGCTCTTAAATACTGTCCCACAGGTATTCCCTTTTTCAGAGCCATAGGGTGCAAACTCGTCCAGTGGAGGAGACTATTAGTCGAGGTGGGTTTTCAATAAATTTCCATTAAAATCTGTCCATCCGTTCCCTTCTGGATCAATAGATCTAGGAAGCAGATTTGGGTTTGATGAATCTCAAAAGTAAAGTGCCTCCCTATTTCATTGTGGTTCAGCATATCAACAAAATTTATGAATTCCTGTTTATCACCATCCCAAAACAACAAAACATCATCAATAAATCTACCCCAAAATAAAATGTGACTAGTGAAATGTGCAAGTGTATCTGAAAATACTATTGTGTCCTCCCACCACCCCAAAAATAAATTTGCGAACGTCGGTGCACAAGAGGTCCCCATCGCGGTACCCTTCATCTGTTGATAGAGGGTACCGTTGCATAAGAAAATAGTTGTGAGTGATAATGAATTTTCACAAACAAATAACAAAATCGTTGTGCTCGAGAAAACTAGTGCTCTTAGTGTCCAGAAAGTATTTGGTGGCTTTTATTCCTAGCTCATGTTCGATGTTACTGTACAAAGCCTCCACATCCAAGCTGGCCAGATATGTGGACGGGGATAGTGAGATTTCCCTGATTTTGTTTAGTACATCGGTGGTGTCCTTTATGTAAGAAGGCAAGGATGCCACAAATGGTCTCAGTATCTCGTCCACATATTCACTGGCTGGTTGACTTAGGGAGTCAATCCATGACACGATTGGACGCCCAGGTATGGGGTTCTGCTTTTTGTGCACCTTTGGCAGTGCATAGAATGTAGGGATAGTGGGGCTTTTTCTGTAAAGAAAATCAAACTCTTCTTTTGATATCAGACATTGATCTCTAGCTGTCTTTAAGATGCTTTTCAAGTCCTCTAGGTGCCTCCTGGTTGGATTATCCTGCAATATCTGATAGGGAAATATATCCATTAGCAGCCTGTCTACCATATTGTCATAGTCTGCCCTATCTTGGACCACTATGTTCCCTCAGTTATCACTTGCTTTCAGGATTATATCCTTATTTGCTCTCAAATCTTCCAGAGCAATAACTTCCTCATCTGTTTTCGGGGATGATTTCCTTATTGATTTTTAATTTATTAATCTCTTGAGACACCAGATGAACAAAGGTCTCTATATTTTTAAACTGCGAAAAGGGGATCTAGGTTTCAGGTTTGTCAATGGGGGTATGATCTCTGAGCTGTAGCCCTCACTTTCCAAGTGCAGACTTTCCAGGGTCTGCAGGGCTAGTTGTTCTCTCTGGATCAGTTTACTAGTATCCGTACTCATACTAGCAAATTGCTTGTGCAGTGCTAACTTCCGTGCAAACAGATTAATGTCCTTAATCCAGTTAAATTTGTAAAATCGTGGTACTGGTGTGAATGTGAGTCCTTTTTGCAGTAATGTGATTTGTGCCTTTGTAAGGGACAGTGCTAACAGATTTATAATCTGGGTTATCTTCTAGTTTCCGATTGTTTTGTCAGTTATTTCGTGTTGTAACCCCATTTGTCCCAGTCCCTCAGTTGGACATTGCTCTGTCCTAAAAAAAGAGGGGCAATGGGTGGTATGGCAAAGAGGTTTGATTGTCCTGACATAGGTTGACCCTGATTCTGTTGCACTGAAGCATTTATTGTGCTTGTGATTCCATGTGTAGATGCTGGTGGTGCTGTTTCTGGGGTACTTGATGTTTCTGACGTTGTTTTGGGTCTTTATTCTCACGTTTTTGAAGAAACATGGTTGGGCACGGACGGCATGACGTGACGACGTAGACGTGCCATGGCCCCTCCCCACCCCTCGCTGAACTCACACCTCGTTCCTGCTACGGCGTTCCGGCACCATGGCTGACTGTATGACTGTTCCCGGATTGCTGGTGAGTGACTCCGGCTGCCCGCTGCCTAAGGCCGGCTATTCTACTCTACGGCTCTTAAGGTCGGACCCTGGGACTCTCCTGAATGCTGGATGCTGGGAGCTACAACGTCCTACAACACAGGCTCACCCACGGCTAAATGCCTGTTGATACCTGCAGTGAAAAATACGTGAGTTGGTCGGAGGGAGTTACTTTGGATTTGAACGGCGGCCTCTGGCGGGCAGTGGTGGGAGGATACCCCAGTTATGTGCAACAGCTTCACAGCCCTATTTGTATCTGACTGGGGCTTGGTTTATGCTGTCAGAGACAATCTAGCCTGCTTACCGGAATCCTCTGCTATAGTTGTGTATGGCCTTACTCACTGGAATCCTCTGCTATAGTTGTGTATGGCCTTACTGGAATCCTCTGCTATAGTTGCGTATGGTGTACGTTGGAGTACCCGCCCAGCGGAGTGGTGGGAGAATAATCCCTGTTATATGTGGTAACACTACAGCCTCATTGGTGTCTAGAAATAGGCCCGGCTTATGCTGTTAGAGATGATACAATCCGTTCCGGTTGAACTTTCTCTTATACCTACATACGTGGTGATACTGGAGTATTTGGCCGGCGGAGGGGTGCAGGTCCGCCTGGGGTGGAGCGTTTGGTGGGATCCGATCCGAGTTTGGACGGGATTCCTATTTACTATTTCTACTGAACACAAGCTCTTTTGGCGGCCTGACAACCCAAAGTTAACCATTGATGTAACTAATTTATCATCAGACAGAGCTGCGGCGAAGGAAATCGGTGGCCTCGGTTCGGATATTGGATGGACGGATTTGAATGAAGGGCCTTGAGTAATTAGTCTTTGACGACTTCGGTACCAGAGCACTAACACTGTAACCTGTTACCACCTACTAACTCTGTCGGCAACCACTCTAACAACTTATTACTTTAATAACCCTGTTGTATCTTTGAAGATATACGGATGGATCCCTTTATTGGAACTTTAACTCACGAAGTTATGAGTTACTAACACTGTTCTGTTTTGATCTCAGAGTTCTATCCCCTACAAATCCTACTTCTTATTAACCTTGCTAATTATTACTGTAACAGTCTTTATGAGTTTGTATGTTTGGCAATGGCCAGGAAGGATATTGTGAAGAGTCGCAGGTGGGCTCTCTTTTTGCTAACGGGAGGGGTTTGAGTGGTTAATACTGGGGTACTTGGAGATTGGAGCATTAATTTTCTAAATTATCTCATCTATTTTAGCTATCTATAATTAATTCTGCTCCTTGTATCTATAGTCCCCAGGGTTTCTTCCTCTATTCCCTTTACCCTCTGTTTGAGGATAAGGTGAAACTCTGCGACCAATATTGCAAATACTGTTGACTGAGATAAGTTTTGTATTCCTGTCCCTTTTTTTTTTTTGGGAAAATGCCTCCGAAGGCTGTTAACAGGAAATCCACGGGGTATTCATCCCCTAAGAACTCAGGCTTGAGTAGTCCCCCAGCAAAAATAGACAGATTTCTAAAAAAAAACTCCCCGCATAAGACAAGACAGGCCCAGAAAACACAGTAATCCCAGGAAACACCTAGTATATCTGATATCTCAGATAAAATAGAGCTAGTAGGGGACACGGCAGGGGCCATGGGGAGAGAAAATAGGATGTAAGTAATTGATAATAAACTGACTGACATATTAGTAGCAGTTAATCTATCTATCAATCACTAAGGGAGCTTGCTTCTAAGGTTGCTTCCGTACAATCGTACATTTCCCTTATAAAGGATGAGATGAATAAGATACAGGATAAAGTTAAGGAGTTGCAGGGGTTCACTAAGGAAATAAAAATGGAACTGGATGTGACCTCTGGGAAAGCCAAGACTTTGGAACTTGAGAATAAATTATTGACAGACAAATTGGCCTCCCTGGAGGACACGTCCAGAAGATCGAATTTGAGGCTGATAGGATTCCCGGAGGGGGCGGAGGGTGATGTAGCAGAAGAGTTTGTACATATTTGGTTGGTAGATAATATTGGAAGGGAGTCCCTGTCGCCCTCTTTTTGTGTGGAGGGGGCGCATAGGATACCAGCTAAAAAAAAAACTCCAGGTGCCCCCCCTAGGACAATGTTAGTCAGATTGCTGTCCCAAAAAGATTGGGATAGGATCCTGAGGGAAAAGCGGGACATTAAAGAGTTGTGGTTTAGTGATAGCAGGATTGAGATCTATCCGGATTTCTCTAAAAATACCCAAGATAAACGCAGGGTATTTCGTGAGGTGAAAAAGAAGCTTGCTTCAGCAAAAATCCAATACTCTATGATGTACCCAGCAACCCTAAGATTAATATATAAAGGGAAGACTCAGTTCTTCCCAAAATTGGAAGGTTTAATGTCATGGATGGAACAAGAGGGTCTTGCTAACTAAATATGGTGTGAATATGGGCGGTGGGGGCTGGGAGGGGGGGAGTGCAAATAGGAAGAGGCCATTGGAGCGGGATGCTACTCTCCGATGACCAGGAAGGGGGGTGGGGGGGGTTGAATAGGGGGGGGGGAGTTGTGGTCTCGGGGAACATCTACGGAGGACGGACCTGTGAGGTATGGGCCTCTAACGGTCGACTTGGAGGCAGGATAATGACAGAAAGACTTTTTATATGGAATGTCTGTGGCCTGGCAGACAGAACCAAGAGAGTGATTGTTTCAGATATAATTAGCAAACACCTCCCGGCAATTGTGGGCTTAGTTGAAACCCACCTGACTCCCGAGAAAGTTTCATCTATGAAAAAAAAGTGGGCCCAAGTGGAGTACCACTCTTGTTTTTCCTCCTATTCTCGGGGGGTCAGTGTGTATATACATAATAAAGTTCAGTATAAACCTATTGGACAAAGAATAGATAAAGAGGGTAGGTTTGTGTTTCTTCATTGTAGTTGGTTTCAGACAATTTGTATATTGGCATTTGTCTATATCCCTCCCCCTTTCTCTTTGTATGTTATTTCTCAACTCTTTGACTTTGTGAGCCAAAGAGATGAATGTCCTGTCATATTGCTGGGAGATTTTAATGAGGTTATGGTTCGGGGGTTGGATAGGATCTCTTCGAGAGGTTGGAGCGGTTCGGGAACTGGCGGTATATCAGCATTATTTAATATATGTCAAGAAATGTCATTAACCACCTCCGGACCGCCTAACGCAGGATCGCGTTCCGGAGGCGGCAGCGCTGCGCACAGTCACACATATACGCGTCATCTCGCGAGACGCGAGATTTCGCTCAAAGCCGGCCCGCGCATGCGCATCGCGGGCCGGCAAAAGTTAGAGGACAAGTTCGTCACCAGCCTGCCAGCAACGATCATTGGCTGGCAGGCTGGCGATTTTCAAAAAAACGAATCAGAAGCCATAACACATCATAACACATCATATTAGTAAATATGATGTGTTAAATGGCTTGTCTGCTCCTCTGCTGGTCCTTTTCGTCGGTTGGTTCCAGCAGAGGAGCAGACATCACTGTGAGTACCCACCAAACACTACCCTTAGCCCCAGATCACCTTCCATCACCCCCATCATCCAAATTAACCCCTTGATCGCCCCCTGTCAATCACTTAGTGAAAGACAAAAAGTGATCAGTGTAAACTGTCACTTTTTTTTTCCACTAGTATTGGCTGTTAGGTTTTAGGATAGTTTAGGCCCCTTGGTTAGGTAGTTAGCGATCGGTTAGCGCCCAGCCCACCGCACCGCAGTCACTGATTCGCTGATTAGCATATCGCTAATCAGCATTTGTACTTTTATAGTATCTGTAAGTGATCAAAACTGATCACAGTCAGATCTATAATTGTATTAGTGTCACCTTAGCTCACCCTCCACCCAAAACGCAGTGTTTGCCCGATCAGGCCTGATCGGTCGCCCACACGTGCGTTCACCCACGCCCGCCCCGCCGCAGTGACAAAAAATATATATTTTTTTGATCACTGCACATTCATTTTACACGCACTGCGGCGATAAAAAAATCAGTTTTGATATTTTTTATCAACCGCAGCGGCCTCCGGTACTTCGCTAGCCTCCCCTTTGTAAGACAGGCTTGCTTTTTTTCTTGGGTAGTCTCAGGGAATACCCCTAAATTTATTAGTCCAAATGTCAAACAGGGGGTATTCTTCTGAAGAGGCCTACAGGATTCTGACCCAGTCGGATGAGGAATGGGAACCCTCATCTGACGAATCTAGCGGGTCAGAATATGAACCTGTAGAAAGCAGTGGCTCTCTGACCCAAAGTTCGGACGAGGAGGTGGAGGTCCCTGATAGTACCAGGCGTACCCGGCCCTGTGTCGCTAGACCACAGGTTGCGCAGGATCCGCTTCAAGAGCAGCAGAGTGGGGCTGGCGCTGTCGGATCACGTGGTGAGGCATACACCAGCAGCTCAGCCCTCCCTGGACCTAGTACCAGCACTGCCGTACAACATGGTGATGTGGCGAGCACCAGAAGGGCAGTTGAAGCCGGTACGGTGGCACGTGCAGTAGTTACCCCGTCGCAGCCACCGCACAGACAGGCCCGTAGACCCCCTAGAGTCCCTGAGGTGCCAGGGTCAACCAGAAATTTGCAGATTTGTATACCCCAGAGCAAAACATCTGCGTAGACGAGTCCCTAATACATTTTACCAGGCGCCTTGGCTTCAAACAATACATCCCAAGCAAGCGTGCCCGGTATGGGGTCAAATTGTATAAGCTCTGTGAAAGGGCCACAGGCTATACCCACAGGCTATGTCATTTTACATATACCCATGCTGGGTGAGAGAAATATCTTGGCAAAAGACAACTTTTCCCATTTTTTTATACAAAGTTGGCATTTGACCAAGATATTTATCTCACCCAGCATGGGTATATGTAAAATGACACCCCAAAACACATTCCCCAACTTCTCCTGAGTACGGAGATACCACATGTGTGACACTTTTTTGCAGCCTAGGTAGGCAAAGGGGCCCATATTCCAAAGAGCACCTTTCGGATTTCACCGGCCATTTTTTACAGATTTTGATTTCAAACAACTTACCACACATTTGGGCCCCTAGAATGCCAGGGCAGTATAACTACCCCACAAGTGACCCCATTTTGGAAAGAAGACACCCCAAGGTATTCGCTGATGGGCATAGTGAGTTCATAGAAGTTTTTATTTTTTGTCACAAGTTAGTGGAATAAGAGACTTTGTAAGAAAAAAAAAAAAAAAGAAAAAATCATCATTTTCCGCTAACTTGTGACAAAAAATAAAAAATTCTAGGAACTCGCCATGCCCCTCACGGAATACCTTGGGGTGTCTTCTTTCCAAAATGGGGTCACTTGTGGGGTAGTTATTCTGCCCTGGCATTCTAGGGGCCCAAATGTGTGGTAAGAAGTTTGAAATCAAAATGTGTAAAAAATGACCGGTGAAATCCGAAAGGTGCTCTTTGGAATGTGGGCCCCTTTGCCCACCTAGGCTGCAAAAAAGTGTCACACATGTGGTATCTCCGTACTCAGGAGAAGTTGGGCAATGTGTTTTGGGGTGTCATTTTACATATACCCATGCTGGGTGAGAGAAATATCTTGGCAAAAGACAACTTTTCCCATTTTTTTATACAAAGTTGGCATTTGACCAAGATATTTATCTCACCCAGCATGAGTATATGTAAAATGACACTGCAAAACACATTCCCCAACTTCTCCTGAGTACGGAGATACCACATGTGTGACACTTTTTTGCAGCCTAGGTGGGCAAAGGGGCCCATATTCCAAAGAGCACCTTTCGGATTTCACCGGCCATTTTTTACAGATTTTGATTTCAAACAACTTACCACACATTTGGGCCCCTAGAATGCTAGGGCAGTATAACTACCCCACAAGTGACCCCATTTTGGAAAGAAGACACCCCAAGGTATTCGCTGATGGGCATAGTGAGTTCATAGAAGTTTTTATTTTTTGTCACAAGTTAGTGGAATATGAGACTTTGTAAGAAAAAAATAAAAATAAAAAAAATAATAATTTTCCACTAGCTTGTGACAAAAAATAAAAAGTTCTATGAACTCACTATGCCCATCAGCGAAAACCTTAGGGTGTCTACTTTCCGAAATGGGGTCATTTGTGGGGTGTTTGTACTGTCTGGCCATTGTAGAACCTCAGGAAACATGACAGGTGCTCAGAAAGTCAGAGCTGCTTCAAAAAGCGGAAATTCACATTTTTGTACCATAGTTTGTAAACGCTATAACTTTTACCCAAACCATTTTTTTTTACCCAAACATTTTTTTTTTATCAAAGACATGTAGAGCAACAAATTTGAGAAAAATTTATATATGGATGTCGTTTTTTTGGCAAAATTTTACACCTGAAAGTGAAAAATGTCATTTTTTTGCAAAAAAGCTCTATTAGTGAGAAGAAAAGGAGGTAAAATTCATTTGGGTGGTAAGTTGCATGACCGAGCAATAAACGGTGAAAGTAGTGTAGGTCAGAAGTGTAAAAAGTGGCCTGGTCATTAAGGGTGTTTAAGCTATGGGGGCTGAGGTGGTTAATAGATATCTGGCGTCACCTGTACGGCAGTGCAAAAGTATACTCCTGTTACAGCCGTTCCTGTACCGCCCTATCTAGGATAGATCTTGCATTTACAACGGCCAACTTTATTAATAGGATTGTCCGCATGAAATACGAGTCACACACTATCTCAGACCATTCCCCAATTCTCCTCATAATAAAAAAATGGGAGATTAATAGAATACCATGCATTTTTAGAGTCAACTCTCATTGGTTCAATATAATTCATGAGCAGGGAGGAATAAAGATGGAACTGGAAGAATTTTGGAATCTTAATTCTAGCTCTGCTCATATACATTATGTGTGGGATGCATTAAAAGCTTTCATTCAAGGCATTCTCTATTCCCGTATTCAAAAAGCGAAAGCACTTTATGCCGAAAGAGAGAGGGTTCTGGAACAGCGCGTGCACACTCTACAAGAGAAAATAACTATTGATCAAAGTTCAGATATACAACAGCGCCTACTTAAAGCTAGGGAGGAATATAACCATCATCTTCATGATAAAGGCCAACAAAAGATCTTCTTCTCAGGACAAAAACAGTTTTGTGAGACAGGAAAACCAGGGAGATTGTTAGCTTCCCTGATTCAGAACCACCAAACTACTACTGTAATAAAAAGTATTAGATCCTCTAAGGGAAAGATATGCACAGATAGGACAGATATTGAACAAGAATTTGCTACTTACTTTGCTATGTTATATAGATCGGAGCTAAAAGGGCGACAGATCAATTGTAAAGAATATCTGGATAAAATTGATCTCCCCTCTCTCTCCCAGGAGGATAGAGCCGCGTTGGAGACCCCGGTCCAATTATTGGAACTGGAAGAAGCATTGAGATTAACTAGGACCAACTCTTCTCCGGGGGCTGATGGCTTACCTTTTGAACTATACCGGCGGTATAGTGATGTGCTTTTACCTTACTTGCTACAGGTATTAAACGTGTCTTGGTATGAGGCCCAATTGCCACCATCAATGTCTGAAGCTATTCTCTCTTTGGTTTTAAAAAAAGGTAAGAATGAATTGGAGATGGGGGTCATATAGACCCATCGCCTTACTTAATACTGACTATATAGTCGGTGCTAAAGTACTTGCCAATAGACTCAAGAGGGTAATAGCTAAGATAATACATGCTGACCAAACGGGATTCATACCAACGCTAATATTCGGAGAACATTAATGAATATCTACCTGGGAGAGGGAGAGGACCGCTCCATCCTGTCCTTAGATGCCTCCAAGGCCTTTGACACGGTGGAGTGGAACTTTCTGTGGGAGGTACTGCGCAGGATGAACTTTGGGCCTAGATTTATCCAGTGGGTTAAATTGTTGTATGAGTCCCCTAGGGCAAGGATAAACGTAAATGGCTCTGTGTCGGACCCCTTTGAATTACAACGGGGCACTAGACAAGGCTGTCCCCTATCTCCCCTCTTATTTGCCATTTTTCTATAGCCCCTGGCATGCCGAGTAAGACAGGATACACACATTCTAGGCTATGGAGGCCAGGATTTGCAAGACAAAATCAGCCTGTACGCAGATGATGTACTTATATACTTAAGGGATGGATACTTGGCCTTGCCCCGTGTCATGAAGATAATTAATGAATTTGGATCTTTTTCGGGATATGAAGTGAATTGGCAGAAATCAGCCCTATTACCGTTAAATAAGATCCCCCCAGTGGAAGTGGCGGTTGTTAGATGCCTAATGCTAACAGATTCAATAGAGTATCTGGGGTTCCGGATTAGTCCCCTGGTGAGAGATTATACCAAACTGAATATTGTCCCACTGATAGACAAAACTAGACATAAGGTGCGTGTCTGGCAAAAGCTGACACTGGGTCAGGCAGATAGGATTGCTTTAATTAAAATGGTGCTTCTCCCACAGATATTATATCAAATGGCTTCATGCCTGATCTGGATTGAGGATGCACATTTTAAAGCTCTGGAGAGACTGCTTAACGAATTAATTTGAGGCAGGAAAAGAGCACGCATTAAACAGAATTAGGCTACTTTCACACTTGCGTTCGGAGCGGATTCGTCTGGTGTCTGCACAGACGGATCCGCTCCTATAATGCAAAAGATGGTATCCGTTCAGAACGGATCCGTCTGCATTATATTTCAGAAAAAAAGTGTGAAAGTTAGTCAGACGGATCCGTCCAGTTGAAAGTCAATGGGGGACGGATCAGTTTGAAATTGCACCATATTGTGTCAACTTCAAACGGATCCGTCCCCATTGACTTACATTGTAAGTCTGGACGGATCCGTTTGGCTCCGCACGGCCAGGCGGACACCCGAACGCTGCAAGCTGCGTTCGGGTGTCCGCCTGCTGAGCGGAACGGAGGCCAAGCGGAGCCAGACTGAGGCATTCTGAGCGGATCCGCATCCACTCAGAATGCATTGGGGCTGTACGGATGCGTTCGGGGCCGCTTGTGAGAGCTTTCAAATGGAGCTCACAAGCGGAACCCTGAACGCATGTGTGAAAGTAGCCTTACCTTTGGCTAGCAGAGGAGAATGGGGGATTATCTGTCCCTTATTTACCTGGCTACAACTTGGCCTCCCAAATACAGTGGTATTTTTCTGCCCCCCTTCTGCCGTACCCTCAACTTATTAGAAAATATAGAGGACCCCAACGGGACATATTTAGTATCCTAGAAACTGGCTACCTGGGAGAGGAGGGGAAAAAATGTATCATTTCACATTCTATGCAGTCTGTTTGGAATAATAATACACACCTTGGTGAACTCAATAAGATTGATGATATTGAATTTTGGGTAAGGAAGGGAATAATTAGGGTTGATCAAATGATACATAATGGTGATGTTAGGACTTTTGTGGACATATTTGGGTGTAGAGATACTAAACCACTAAATAAGTATAAATACTTTCAGATTAAACATGCTATCACGTGCACTTAAGATAAAAAGGTTTTTAAGATTAACTCACACGATTTTATGGACTGGTGCTTTGATTCATATCAGAACATCAGGTCCATTTCACTAATTTATAATAAATTAAAAGAGGAAATGGGCAAAATAAATAAGTTCAGTAGCGAAGTGAAATGGTGCCAAGATATTGGGAATAACAAAATAATTAGATGGGAATTAATCTATAGAAACATGCGGAAGACCTCTATATCTATGAATCATAGGTTAATCCAGTTCAGGATATTACATCGCTTGTATTACACGCCCCTCTCTCTCTCTCTCGGTTTTATATTAATGTATCAGACGAATGTCGTAGGTGTCAAACTCATCGAGCAGGTTTCATGCACCTAATCTGGACATGTCCCTTGATCCAGAGTTTCTGGACTAATGTCTTTTCTGAGCTCCGAAGGTGCTCTACCTTTAATTACGAGGCAGACATCACTATTGCTGTATTAGGGGCTTCTTTATTGGATGGGCAGGGACGAGAAAATTTGTTCTGGATGAAGACATTGATGCTGGCAAGGGTAGTAATTGCTAGGAACTGGGGTGCAAAGGGTCCTCTCTTGGTATCTGTGTGGCACCAACTCGTTGATAAAGTTAAGAAATATGAGAAATTAGCTATTTATAATAAGAGCCAGAAAACTAAGTGGGATAGAACCTGGTCAACATGGATATAAGATCCTGACCACCGTGGATGTTCTCCGAGACTACAAGGGTGGGTGGTGGGTGGGGGGAATTGGCTTAAACTGTCTTTTTTGGAATTTTTTCTCTTTTTTGTGGATACTAACCATGTATTTATGTTGGATAAATTGAGCAAATTGTTAATATTTCGTGTATCTCTGTAACACTATGCTCTTTTTTACAAATTGTTATGGTTTGGATAAAAAATAAAAAAACTATTTAATAAAAAAAAAAAGGTCTTTATTCTCGGTAGATATTTGCAAAAAGTGCAATTACCACATGGGAAGGAGCCCATAATGTTCGATCTTAACCAATTTGTATTTGTCGTCTCTTTTTTAAATCCAATAGTTTTTTATTAATTTTTAAGACAAATATAAAGCAAAGGTAACGGATGCAGCCGCAGGGATATCAATGTCATTAAAAAACACCATTAGCATATTCATAGATTACAGATAGTAAAGCAAGGTATACATTCTTTACATTATAAATGGAATCCAGGACATCCACTAGGATGTAACAACCTGGAATTCTAACACATAAGTGTTTATGGCCACTGACGTTTGACCTGAGTAACACTCTGATAATAATTGAACACCTTATTATGCAATGTATAAAACTTACATCTTCTCGATTAATTAGACTCTATGGTGCCCCTGGTGAATATATCCCTTGATATAATAATAAAGGATAGTTAAAAACAAACACAACAAAACGAGAAACAAAAAAGCACTAAAGAAAAAGGAAAGGAAAGGTCGAGAAGAACAACAATAACTAGATCAGCGAGACCTTGATTTACATTGTGTCACAATATCTGTGAGTATGAGACATCTATGTCTAAGATCATATAAAAAACTGCCTACCTATTGGTTTTATAGGGTTACCTGCTAAGTATGTTAACAGACCACAATTGCCAAACATTCTTTAGATAATTTGTTGACAAGATAGAGGGGGTTAATGCTCTCTCATATTGCCAAGTAGTGTTTATAGCAGATATCGTCTCTTCCATTGCGGGAGCCATCTCCTCCTTCCAATGTTTGGTGATTACCAATTTGGCTATTACTAAGATTTTGCATGCCAGTATTCTACTGTTTGGAGGTAATTTTTCTAGATCCAAATATAATAATGCTATATGAGCTCTATTAAGAATTGTGACTCCCACAATGGAAGACAAGATGCAAAACACTTCCTCCCAGTAATTCCGAAGAACGGGACACTCCCATAGCGTGTGTAATAAGGTTCCTTTTTGACCACAATTTCTCCAACACAACTGAGAAGTTGTAGAATATATCTTGTGCAACCTATCAAGTGTCATATACCATCGTAAATATGTTTTCATTGCTGCTTCATAGTGTGTACTGCATTTGCATGCTAGTTGAACTATTTTGAGAGCGGATTGTTTAGGTTCAAAGGTACATCCCAAATCATCTTCCCATCTTGTAAATGGTTGTGATTTGTGGAAGGAAAATTGGTAATCTATTAAGCCATAAGCATATCTCATAATTTTAGATTTAAACTTATGAATAGATGTTATCTGCGTATCACCAATGTTAATACCTTTGTGATGAGTGCTGAGGAAATGTCTTATACGTAAGTATTTAAAAAAGTCAGTGTTAGGAATATGATATTTTCGTGCTAATTGCTCAAAAGCCTGTAACATTCCTGCATCATATAACTGGGATATGCATGAAATACCTTTTTCCCTCCAATTTGAAAGATCTAAGTCCCTGATGTGTATATTCAAGTACTGTAATGGTACTGAGTCCCAGGAGGTATTACCCTTTCCCACCACTCTTCTATGAAAATCCCTCCAACACTGCAGTGTGGTTCGTGTCAAAGGAGAAATATGTGTTAACTCGGGTATTATATCCCTATTTTCAAAAGTAAGGGCGTGTAGTGTTATTGGAGATATAAGGCTATTTTCTACATGTATCCAGTTTGTAATCTCCTCTCTTTTCCATTTTGCAATCATTTCCACTTGCGTTGCAATGTAGTATGCTTTCATATTGGGAACTCCCAGTCCCCCACATAATTTGTGTTTGGTTAATAGTGAGTATTTAACCCTAGGTTTCCAATCTGTCCATATAAACCTAGATATACATTTTTGAAGATCTGTGAAAAATTTAGTCTGTATTTTTATGGGTACTGTTCTAAACAAATATAGCAGTTTTGGCAGCAATAGTGTCACGACCGCTATCCCAGCAGCAGTCATGTCGCACCAGACGGAGGGGAAGGGGGACCCTTATCTACGGATGGGAATAGTATGGCCACCCCTGACTAACCCTAAGCTGGCACCTGTCTGCCCTGATACCCTAGACGGGGTGTGAACCCGTGCGGCGAGCAGGATGCCTAAACCCTCAATCACCCTAACAAGCCTAGAGTGGGGAAAGGCCGATGGGAGCACTAGTCACCATCACTCATGTCTAGGAGAACAGCAGGGGAAGACAGCAACAAACAAACTATAGCAGAGATAGACTTATCCAGTCACGAGCAGAGAAGGCGATCCCAATCACGACAGTTCACGCCGGACAAGAGCTCCACAGCAACACCATCAAACGATCTCCTTCAAAGGTCAGAATAGAACTGGAAGTAAGGACTATATCTGGCAATGACTGCAAGTGAAAGTGAAACTAATATAGTAGCTGGGAGTGGCAGACAGGACTCACCTGAGGAGGATGCCTACAAACTCCCAGTCAGGACAAAAAGGTTCACAAGGCAAAACCCAGATGACATACCCTGAACCACGGAGCAACTCACAAGCTATCGCGAGTAGCAAGTAGAGATGGCCCGAACTATCCGACGGCGAACAGTTCCCGGCGAACATAGCTTGTTCGCGTTCGCCTCTGCCGGGCGAACACATGCGATGTTCGGTCCGCCCCCTATACATCATCATTGAGCAAACTTTGACCCTGTACCTCACAGTCAGCAGACACATTCCAGCCAATCAGCAGCATACCCTCCCTCCCAGACCCTCCCACCTCCTGCACAGCATCCATTTTAGATTCATTCTGAAGCTGCAGTCTTAGTGAGAGGAGGGAGACTGTAACTGCTGCTGATTTAATTGGGAAATCGATAGCTAGGCTAGTGAATTCAGTGTCCACTCCAGTCCTGAAAGACTCATCTGATCTCTGCTGTAAGGACAGCGTCCTGACAGCACCCCAAAAAGCCCTTTTTAGGGCTGCAACATTAGTCTGCTTTTTTTTTTCCTTTATATACATATTGCAGTTGCCTGGCCTGCCTGTGTGTGAGGAGCTGCAGGCCCACAGACTGTAGTGTGCCCACTGCCAGTGCTCACCCCTGTCATTCCGTGTGGCACAGGACTTTGCTTAAAAAAAGGCACTTAATTTTTACACTTTAATCTAAGGTTAGTTGCCTGCCAGTGTGTGTCAGGCTGACTTCCACTGACTGTAGTGTGCCCACTGCCAGTGCCCACCACTCATACCGGCTGGCACAGGACTTTGCATAAAAAAGGCATTTAATTTTTACACTTTAGTGTAATTTCAGCTGCTTGCCTGCTGCTAGTGTGTGTCAGGCCGACTTCAACTGACTGTAGTGTGCCCACTGCCAGTGCCCACCCCTGTCATCCCGTGTGGCACAGGACTTTGCTTAAAAAAAAGGCACTTCATTTTTACACTTTAATCTAAGGTTAGTTGCCTGCCAGTGTGTGTCAGGCCCACTTCAACTGACTGTAGTGTGCCCACTGCCAGTGCCCACCCCTGTCATCCCGAGTGGCACAGGACTTTGCTTAAAAAATAGGCACTTAATTTTTACACTTTAATCTAAGGTTAGTTGCCTGCCAGTGTGTGTCAGGCTGACTTCCACTGACTGTAGTGTGCCCACTGCCAGTGCCCACCACTCATACCGGCTGGCACAGGACTTTGCATAAAAAAGGCATTTACTTTTTACACTTTAGTGTAATTTCAGCTGCTTGCCTGCTGCTAGTGTGTGTCAGGCCGACTTCAACTGACTGTAGTGTGCCCACTGCCAGTGCCCACCCCTGTCATACCGAGTGGCACAGGACTTTGCTTAAAAAATAGGCACTTAATTTTTACACTTTAATCTAAGGTTAGTTGCCTGCCAGTGTGTGTCAGGCTGACTTCCACTGACTGTAGTGTGCCCACTGCCAGTGCCCACCACTCATACCGGCTGGCACAGGACTTTGCTTAAAAAAGGCATTTAATTTTTACACTTTAATGTAATTTCAGCTGCTTGCCTGCTGCTAGTGTGTGTCAGGCCGACTTCAACTGACTGTAGTGTGCCCACTGCCAGTGCCCACCCCTGTCATACCGAGTGGCACAGGACTTTGCTTAAAAAATAGGCACTTAATTTTTACACTTTAATCTAAGGTTAGTTGCCTGCCAGTGTGTGTCAGGCTGACTTCCACTGACTGTAGTGTGCCCACTGCCAGTGCCCACCACTCATACCGGCTGGCACAGGACTTTGCATAAAAAAGGCATTTAATTTTTACACTTTAGTGTAATTTCAGCTGCTTGCCTGCTGCTAGTGTGTGTCAGGCCGACTTCAACTGACTGTAGTGTGCCCACTGCCAGTGCCCACCCCTGTCATACCGAGTGGCACAGGACTTTGCTTAAAAAATAGGCACTTAATTTTTACACTTTAATCTAAGGTTAGTTGCCTGCCAGTGTGTGTCAGGCTGACTTCCACTGACTGTAGTGTGCCCACTGCCAGTGCCCACCACTCATACCGGCTGGCACAGGACTTTGCTTAAAAAAGGCATTTAATTTTTACACTTTAATGTAATTTCAGCTGCTTGCCTGCTGCTAGTGTGTGTCAGGCCGACTTCAACTGACTGTAGTGTGCCCACTGCCAGTGCCCACCCCTGTCATACCGAGTGGCACAGGACTTTGCTTAAAAAATAGGCACTTAATTTTTACACTTTAATCTAAGGTTAGTTGCCTGCCAGTGTGTGTCAGGCTGACTTCCACTGACTGTAGTGTGCCCACTGCCAGTGCCCACCACTCATACCGGCTGGCACAGGACTTTGCATAAAAAAGGCATTTAATTTTTACACTTTAGTGTAATTTCAGCTGCTTGCCTGCTGCTAGTGTGTGTCAGGCCGACTTCAACTGACTGTAGTGTGCCCACTGCCAGTGCCCACCCCTGTCATACCGAGTGGCACAGGACTTTGCTTAAAAAATAGGCACTTAATTTTTACACTTTAATCTAAGGTTAGTTGCCTGCCAGTGTGTGTCAGGCTGACTTCCACTGACTGTAGTGTGCCCACTGCCAGTGCCCACCACTCATACCGGCTGGCACAGGACTTTGCTTAAAAAAGGCATTTAATTTTTACACTTTAATGTAATTTCAGCTGCTTGCCTGCTGCTAGTGTGTGTCAGGCCGACTTCAACTGACTGTAGTGTGCCCACTGCCAGTGCCCACCCCTGTCATACCGAGTGGCACAGGACTTTGCTTAAAAAATAGGCACTTAATTTTTACACTTTAATCTAAGGTTAGTTGCCTGCCAGTGTGTGTCAGGCTGACTTCCACTGACTGTAGTGTGCCCACTGCCAGTGCCCACCACTCATACCGGCTGGCACAGGACTTTGCATAAAAAAGGCATTTAATTTTTACACTTTAGTGTAATTTCAGCTGCTTGCCTGCTGCTAGTGTGTGTCAGGCCGACTTCAACTGACTGTAGTGTGCCCACTGCCAGTGCCCACCCCTGTCATACCGAGTGGCACAGGACTTTGCTTAAAAAATAGGCACTTAATTTTTACACTTTAATCTAAGGTTAGTTGCCTGCCAGTGTGTGTCAGGCTGACTTCCACTGACTGTAGTGTGCCCACTGCCAGTGCCCACCACTCATACCGGCTGGCACAGGACTTTGCTTAAAAAAGGCATTTAATTTTTACACTTTAATGTAATTTCAGCTGCTTGCCTGCTGCTAGTGTGTGTCAGGCCGACTTCAACTGACTGTAGTGTGCCCACTGCCAGTGCCCACCCC
This sequence comes from Bufo bufo, assembly GCF_905171765.1. NCBI lineage: Eukaryota > Metazoa > Chordata > Amphibia > Anura > Bufonidae > Bufo > Bufo bufo. The sequence goes on from NC_053396.1 coordinate 68,548,670, forward strand.
TGTCATACCGAGTGGCACAGGACTTTGCTTAAAAAATAGGCACTTAATTTTTACACTTTAATCTAAGGTTAGTTGCCTGCCAGTGTGTGTCAGGCTGACTTCCACTGACTGTAGTGTGCCCACTGCCAGTGCCCACCACTCATACCGGCTGGCACAGGACTTTGCATAAAAAAGGCATTTAATTTTTACACTTTAGTGTAATTTCAGCTGCTTGCCTGCTGCTAGTGTGTGTCAGGCCGACTTCAACTGACTGTAGTGTGCCCACTGCCAGTGCCAACCACTGATACCGGGTGGCACAGTAGCTTGCCGATAAATAAGGCATTTAATTTTTAGACAGTAGTCTAAATTCAGTTGCTTGCCTGCTGCCAGTGTGTGTCAGGCCCGCTTCCACTGACTGTAGTGTGCCCACTGCCAGTGCCAACCACTGATACCGGGTGGCACAGTAGCTTGCCGATAAATAAGGCATTTAATTTTTAGACAGTAGTCTAAATTCAGTTGCTTGCCTGCTGCCAGTCAGTGTGTCAGGCCCTCTTCCACTGACTGTAGTGTGCCCACTGCCAGTGCCAACCACTGATACCGGGTGGCACAGTAGCTTGCCGATAAATAAGGCATTTAATTTTTACACTTTAGTGTAATTTCAGTTGCTTGCCTGCTGCCAGTGTGTGTCAGGCCCGCTTCCACTGACTGTAGTGTGCCCACTGCCAGTGCCAACCACTGATACCGGGTGGCACAGTAGCTTGCCGATAAATAAGGCATTTAATTTTTAGACAGTAGTCTAAATTCAGTTGCTTGCCTGCTGCCAGTCAGTGTGTCAGGCCCTCTTCCACTGACTGTAGTGTGCCCACTGCCAGTGCCAACCACTCATACCGGGTGGCACAGTAGCTTGCCGATAAATAAGGCATTTAATTTTTACACTTTAGTGTAATTTCAGTTGCTTGCCTGCTGCCAGTGTGTGTCAGGCCCGCTTCTACTGACTGTAGTGTGCCCACTGCCAGTGCCAACCACTGATACCGGGTGGCACAGTAGCTTGCCGATAAATAAGGCATTTAATTTTTAGACAGTAGTCTAAATTCAGTTGCTTGCCTGCTGCCAGTGTGTGTCAGGCCCTCTTCCACTGACTGTAGTGTGCCCACTGCCAGTGCCAACCACTCATACCGGGTGGCACAGTAGCTTGCCGATAAATAAGGCATTTAATTTTTACACTTTAGTGTAATTTCAGTTGCTTGCCTGCTGCCAGTGTGTGTCAGGCCCGCTTCTACTGACTGTAGTGTGCCCACTGCCAGTGCCAACCACTGATACCATCTCCCCGTTCGAAAAATCTATTCAATAAATGGCACCCAGATTGGGGACGTTAGAGGGATTAAACTGATGAGAATAGTACTACAGAAAATACCACTCATATCGGGTGTGACAGTAAATTGCACGGCGCAGACGCAGTCACCGTGGATAAAAACAAAGGGGAGGGAGCCAGCGTTTTTTTAACCATCTCCCCGTTCGAAAAATCAATTCAATTGACCTTTCGGGGACCCTTGGTGTTGTACGTGGCTGGGTGGAGGAAGAAACCTTCAATGACATCACCGGGACGTGGCTAGCTTGGTATCCAACCTTGTGCAAATGGGGAGTTTGCGGTTGTGCAAATGAACTGTTTGCGGTGCATTAAAAGGGGAGTTTGGTCTGTCAATGTCTGTGATGCGGGCGTAACCCTTACACTACCTGATCGATACAACATCATACCTGATCGTATACACACACTGGATGTTTTAAAGCACGTTATTCCAAACAATTTAGGAATGTTAGTTGATTTATGCCCTTTATGGATTAAAACCCGACTCTGCGTCCACTACGTAATTTTCCATGGGAGTTTTGCCATAGATCCCCCTCCGGCATGCCACAGTCCAGGTGTTAGACCCCTTGAAACAACTTTCTCATCACTATTGTGGCCAGAAAGAGTCCCTGTGGGTTTTAAAATTCGCCTGTCTATTGAAGTCTATGGCGGTTCGCCCGGTTCGCCAGTTCGCGAACATTTGCGGAAGTTCGTGTTCGCTGTTCGCGAACTGAAAATTTTATGTTCGCGACATCACTAGTAGCAAGTCGCTGCGACCTTCTCCTCCCAGACCTGTCTGGATCAGTCACAGTCGTTACAGTACCCCCCTTTCTACGAGGGGCCCCTGGACCCTCAAGACCAGGCCTCTCCGGATGGGAGCTATGAAAAGCCCGAATGAATCTGTCCGCTTTTATCTCTGATGCTGGAACCCACATTCTCTCTTCGGAACCATAACCTTTCCAGTGCACCAGGTACTGAAGAGAGCGGCGAACATATCGTGAATCAACAATCTTTTCTACCTGAAACTCAAGACTGCCATCAACAACCACCGGTGGAGGCGGTAGTGGCAATGGTTCAGGAGGTTCTACATATCTCTTAAGCAGAGATCTGTGGAAGACATTATGGATCCTAAGAGTCTGAGGTAGCTCCAGACGAAAAGCCACCGGGTTAATGATCTTAATTACCCTATAAGGACCAATAAATCTCGGACCTAATTTCCACGAGGGAACCTTCAACTTGATATTTCTGGTAGACAACCACACCAAGTCATTCACCCCAAGGTCCGGACCTTCAGAGCGCTTCCTATCAGCCGCACGTTTGTATCTACCACCAATTCTCTTCAAACTTTCTTGCACACTCTGCCACACTGAAGAAAGTGAAGACGCAAATCGTTCCTCCTCGGGAATCCCAGACGGCCCCCCCCTCACTAAACGTACAAAACTGAGGATGGAAACCATACGCACCAAAAAATGGTGACTTATCGGTGGATTTTTGACGACGATTATTAATGGCAAACTCGGCTAACGATAAATAAGATGACCATTCCTCCTGATTTTCGGAAACAAAGCATCTCAAATATGTCTCTAGGTTTTGATTGGTACGTTCAGTCTGACCGTTGGACTGTGGATGGAAAGATGAAGAAAACGACAAATGAACCCCTAAACGAGAACAAAAAGCTTTCCAAAATTTAGAAACAAATTGGGTACCACGATCCGAAACAATATCGGAAGGGACCCCGTGAAGCTTCACGATGTGGTCAATAAAAACCTGAGCCAGTGTGTTAGCATTGGGTAATGCGCAAGAGCAATAAAGTGCACCATTTTACTAAATCTGTCAACAACTACAAGAATAACAGTCTTCCCCGCTGATACTGGTAGATCCGTAATGAAATCCATTGACAGGTGCGTCCAAGGCCTGTTGGGGATGGCCAGAGGGAAAAGACGCCCTGCCGGACGAGTATGATCTACCTTAGAACGAGCACAGGTAGCACATGCAGACTCAAAATTCAACACCTCCTGGCGCCATTTAGGCCACCAGAACCGACGAGACACTAACTCAGAGGTTGCCCTACTACCTGGGTGTCCTGCCAGTGTGGAGTTATGGTGTTCTTTTAGTATCTCCAGTCGTAAATTTTCTGGCACAAACAGTTTACCCGAGGGGCAGGAGGCCGGGGCGTCCCCCTGAGCTTCCAACACCCTCCCCTCCAAACCTGAGTGTAATGCAGAGACCACCACCCCCTTTTGCAAAATGGGCTCTGGTACCTCAACATCACCCCCTCCAGGAAAACTTTGAGACAATGCATCCGCCTTAGTATTTTTTGCCCCCGGGCGATAGGTTATTACAAAATTAAACCTAGTAAAAAATAACGACCACCGAGCCTGTCTATGGGTGAGACGTTTAGCAGACTCCAGATATAATACGTTTTTGTGATCCGCCCCCTCCAAAAAATGACGCCACTCCTCAAAAGCCAACTTAATAGCCAAAAGTTCCCTGTTGCCAATATCATAGTTCCTTTCTGCAGTAGACAATTTCTTCGAAAAGAAAGCACACGGACGCCATTCACCAGGGGACGGGCCCTGAGATAGTACCGCTCCCACCCCCACCTCTGATGCGTCAACCTCTACAATAAAAGGAAGCGAGACATCTGGCTGTACGAGAATAGGGGCCGAGGTGAATCTCTCCTTCAGAGATGCAAAGGCAGTTTTGGCTGCATGTGACCATTTGGAAAAATCAGATCCCTTTCAGGTCATGTCCGTCAGTGGTTTGACCACCAAGGAATAGTTCTTTATAAACTTTCTATAAAAATTGGCAAACCCCAGGAAGCGTTGCAATGCCTTCAGGTTCTCAGGCAGATCCCAGTTTATAATCGCCTGGACTTTCTCTGGATCCATGCGGAAACCTGAATCTGACAACACATACCCCAGAAATGGCAGTTCTTTTACGGCGAACACACATTTTTCTAACTTAGCAAACAATTTGTTGGCCCTTAATATCTGCAGCACTTGTCTCACATGGATCTTATGTGTATCCAGATCCGGGGAATAGACCAGGATGTCATCAAGATATATCACAACAAATCTCCCGATAAGGTGACTAAAAATATCGTTGACAAAATGTTGGAATACCGCAGGCGCATTAGTAAGACCAAATGGCATGACCAGATTTTCATAATGCCCTTCCGGAGTATTAAAAGCCGTCTTCCATTCATCCCCCTCTTTGATGCGAACCAGGTTATAGGCTCCTCTGAGATCCATTTTGGAGAACCATTTAGCACCAGCAACCTGATTAAAGAGGTCGGGAATGAGAGGAAGAGGATCTCCGATAGTTATCCGGTTTAATTCCCGGAAATCCAGGCAAGGACGTAGGCCCCCATCTTTCTTTTTAACGAAAAAGAACCCTGCAGCCACAGGTGAAGAAGAGGGTCTGATGTGTCCCTTAGCCAAACTCTCCGAAATATAATCTTTCATAGCCTTCCTCTCCGGGCCGGAAAGATTGTATAACCGAGTTTTAGGTAGTTTTGCCCCAGGTAATAGATTAATCAGGCAATCATATGGACGATGAGGTGGTAACCCCTGACAACCCTTCTCAGAGAACACATCCATAAAATCTGACAGAAAGGCAGGTAAAGATGTTACAGAGAGTGTAGAGCACCTACTACTCAAGCAGTTGTCCTTACAATGTTCACTCCACTCCACAATCTCCCCGGCCTGCCAATCCACCACTGGATTGTGAGTCACCAGCCAGGGAAGCCCCAATACCATAGGAGCCGGAAGACCGTCCAGGACATAACAAGAGATATGCTCTTTATGGAGGTCCCCTACCTGCAGATGGATATTATGGATGATCTGAGTTAACTCTCTCTAAGTAAGAGGGGAGGAGTCGATGGCAAACACAGGAATAGTTCTGCATACCGGTTCCGGAGTAAAACCCAGAGCCTGAGCAAACCGTGAATCCACCAAGTTGACCCCCGCCCCACTGTCCAAAAAGACGGAACAGATCTCAGTCTTATTGCCCGCCTCAACGGTAGCGGACAACAAAAACTGAGACATGCGTATGGAGGAAACGAATACGCCCAGACTGTTCTCCTCCGCACAATCTGGGGACTCTAGTTTTCCGGCGGCTCCTTTGTTTGTGGTCTCTTGGGTTCTGAGGGACAAACCTTTACAAAATAACCCCTCCCCCCACAACGAAAACAAACCTCTGACCTACGGCGGAACTTAGGAGGATTCACCCGTCTAGTGGCGCCCGCTATTTTCATTGGTTCGACTGGACCATAACAGACCAATCCCTGCCCTATAGAGGCCTCCGTAAAATTTAATAGTCTCTCCCTGAGTCGTCTGTCGATTCTTATGGACAGAGACATAGCAGCCTCAAGAGACCCAGGGACCTCGTATACCGCCAGCGCGTCTTTTAATTTTTCAGACAACCCCTGGCAGAACTGACTCCTAAGGGCCGAGTCGTTCCATAACGTATCAGTAGCCCACCTACGGAATTCGGAACAATATAGTTCAGCAGACCGGTTCTCTTGCCGAAGTCTACGTAGCTTAGACTCAGCCAGTGAGACCCTGTCCGGGTCATCATATACGAGACCCAGGGCTTCAAAAAACTCTTCCACTGATCGTAAGGCCGGAGAGTCTGATGGTAGGGAGAAAGCCCAAGCCTGCGGATCTCCTTGCAGGAGAGAAATTACAATGCCCACCCGTTGTTCCTCACCGCCGGAGGATCTAGGGCGTAACCTGAAGAACAATTTGCAAGCTTCTCTGAAGGTTACAAATTGGTCTCTCCCTCCTGAGAATCTATCAGGTAAAGCCACTTTTGGCTCAGGAGTACCTTGGTTTCCCGTAGCAACGGTGGAATCCAAGGATTGCTGCTGCTGCTGCAGCACTCTTGCTTTTAATCCTGCCACTTCAAGGGATAATCCCTATAATTGTTTCGCCAAAACCGAAACCGGATCCATAGTGAAACAGAAAAATACAAAGCAAAACAGCAAGCAAAAAAAAAAAAAAAAAGAAATGTCACTTTTTTTTTTTAAAGGGCCAGATATACTGTCACGACCGCTATCCCAGCAGCAGTAGTGTCGCACCAGACAGAGGGGAAGGAGGACCCTTATCTACGGATGGGAATAGTATGGCCACCCCTGACTAACCCTAAGCTGGCACCTGTCTGCCCTGATACCCTAGACGGGGTGTGAACCCGTGCGGCGAGCAGTATGCCTAAACCCTCAATCACCCTAACAAGCCTAGAGTGGGGAAAGGCCGATGGGAGCTCTAGTCACCATCACTCATGTCTAGGAGAACAGCAGGGGAAGACAGCAACAAACAAACTATAGCAGAGATAGACTTATCCAGTCACGAGCAGAGAAGGCGATCCCAATCACGACAGTTCACGCCGGACAAGAGCTCCACAGCAACACCATCAAACGATCTCCTTCAAAGGTCAGAATAGAACTGGAAGTAAGGACTATATCTGGCAATGACTGCAAGTGAAAGTGAAACTAATATAGTAGCTGGGAGTGGCAGACAGGACTCACCTGAGGAGGATGCCTACAAACTCCCAGTCAGGACAAAAAGGCAAAACCCAGATGACATACCCTGAACCACGGAGCAACTCACAAGCTATCGCGAGTAGCAAGTCGCTGCGACCTTCTCCTCCCAGACCTGTCTGGATCAGTCACAGTCGTGACAAATAGCATCTTAAAGGCCGCTATTCTTCCGGTCCACGAGATTTCACATTTAGACAATCGAGTTGACTCTTCTTTAATATTGGATAGCATGGGTAGATAGTTATATTTATAGAGTTGACTAAATGTGGAGGGAATGTTTGTACCCAGATATCCAATATTTTCCGTTTGCCAATCCAGGTGAAACTGGGTTTTTAACCTTTCTACAAGAAGGGATGTAAGGCCCAATGGCATAGCCTGAGATTTCAAAGTGTTAAGTTTGTACAATGATATTTGCCCGAATTTTTGGATCCACTCCAACGATTTAGCCAATGAAATTTCCGGGTCTGTTAAGGTCAAGATAACATCATCGGCATAGAGGGAAACAGTGTGTTCCCGATCACGTATATTTATCCCCTTTACATCTGGATCAGACCTCAGGAGGGTAGCTAATGGTTCCATGCATAGTACAAATATCAGTGGTGACAACGGACAACCTTGGCGTGTGCCGTTTGTGATATCTAATCTATTTGAGAGTGTTCCATTGGTTAGCACTCTAGCCGAAGGTGCTGAATATAGGGCTTTGATAGCTTGCAAAATTCCATCTTTAAATCCAAACTGAGATAGAACCGAGAAAGCGTACGACCAGCCAATGCGATCAAACGCCTTCTCGGCATCTAAAGATATCATCAAAGATGGAGTTTTAGAAGATGTAACATAATGCAATACATTCAGCACTCTTCTGGTGTTATCAAATGCTTGTCTAGTCTTAACAAAACCCATTTGGTCTTCGTGTATGAGGTTCAATAATAGAGGAGCTATTCTCATAGATAAAATCTTAGCGTACATCTTTAGATCTATATTTAGTAAAAATATTGCCCTGAAATTTTGAGGTTTATCAGGGTCTTTACCTGGTTTGGGTAATGTAACTATTAGAGCTTCTTGGTTTTCTCGCGGAAATGAGCCCACAGCCATAGCTTGCTGGTAAATCACTTGGAGATGCTTCGCTAATAGGTGAGTAAAAGTTTTGTAATACTCTCCCGTCAATCCATCTGGTTCCGGCGATTTACCTGCTGGTAGATTTCGTATAGCTGAGGTTACTTCGGTTAATGAAATTACCTCATTTAAAGTGTCTAGTTGTTTATCTGTGAGGGATGGAAGATTTGCTTTTTGCAAAAAGGATTGGATATCAGATGAAGAGGGCTGAGTGATAAGTGGATCCGATTTAAATTATATAGGGATTCATAATAGCATCTAAATTGTTCAGCAATTTTTGTAGGATGTGAAATTTTCCCTTTAGTATGTTGGTCTATCAGGTAAGGGATCCGGGACTTTTGAATCTGTTGTTTAAGGGCTCTTTCACACTTGCGTTGTTGGGATCCGGCGTGCACTTCCGTTGCCGGAGGTGCCCGCCGGATCCGGAAAAACGCGAGTGTACTGAAAGCATTTGAAGACGGAACCGTCTTCCAAATGCTTTCAGTGTTACTATGGCACCCAGGACGCTATTAAAGTCCTGGTTGCCATAGTAGGAGCGGGGAGCAGTATACTTACAGTCCGTGCGGCTCCAGGGGCGCTCCAGAATGACGTCAGAGCGCCCCATGCGCATGGATGACGTGATCCATGCGATCACGTGATCCATGCGCTTGGGGCGCCCTGACGTCACTCTGGAGCGCCCGGGGAGCCGCACGGACGGTAAGTACACTGCTCCCCCGCTCCCCACTACACTTTACCATGGCTGCCAGGACTTTAGCGTCCCGGCAGCCATGGTAACCACTCTGAAAAAGCTAAATGTCGGCTCCGGCAATGCGCCGAAACGACGTTTAGCTTAAGGCCGGATCCGGATCAATGCCTTTCAATGGGCATTAATTCCGGATCCGGCCTTGCGGCAAGTGTTCCGGATTTTTGGCCGGAGCAAAAAGCGCAGCATGCTGCGGTATTTTCTCCGGCCAAAAAACGTTCCGTTCCTGAACTGAAGACATCCTGATGCATCCTGAACGGATTTCTCTCCATTCAGAATGCATTAGGATAATCCTGATCAGGATTCTTCCGGCATAGAGCCCCGACGACGGAACTCTATGCCGGAAGACAAGAACGCAGGTGTGAAAGAGCCCTTAGTCTATTAGCTAATAGTTTCCCAGCTTTATTGTTTTGTGAATAGTAACGTGCTTTAGTATAAAATAGTTGCTTATTATAATCTGCTAGTAAATGATCTCTTAATTGTAACCTAAGGGTGTGTAATTGTAGTTAAAGAGTTTGAGTTTGAAGAGCTTTGTTCTGGGATTCAAGTTTTTGTATTTCTTGGGTCAATAATTTCAGTTTCTGGGATCTTAGTTTCTTCACTGAGTAGTTCAGTTTTAGAAAGGACCCTCTGATAACTGCCTCATGTGCATTCCAGAGACAGAACGGATCACTAACTGAATTATGGTTGAGCTCAAAGTATGTTTCAATATCTTGTTCAATACTCTTTTTAGATGATGGGTCACTCAAAAGGTATGAGTTGCACCTCCACACTGAAGCAGGCGTATTTCTATACCTTTCCTCCAACATAATGCTAATTGGGGCATGATCTGACCATGAAATTATGCCTATAGATGCTTTGGTAGTCTGGAGAAGCACATCTTTGTCTACTAATATAATGTAAATTCTGGAGTAGCTGTTATGTGATGCCGAGTGAAACGAATAGTCCCTCTCCGACTCATGTAGTGTTCTCCATACATCAAACAGACCTTCTTGCCATATCATTTTCCTCAATGAGTTAGTGGACGCATATCTAGAGGGTGTTGTCGTGTCCAATTGAGGGTTTACTATGCAATTAAAATCTCCCAATACAAGGAGTTTACCTTGCTTCACCTTATTTATACGGGTCATAGTTTTTGTGTAAAAGCGTATCGGATATTTATTTGGTGCGTATATCGCTGCTATTGTGTAAATGACGTTATTAAGGGAGCATATTAAGATTACAAATCTACCTTGGTCATCTTTGTATTGGTCTATCAACTTAAATGCTACAGTATTTCTGACTGCAATTAAGACACCTCTAGCTTTAGTAGAGTAGTGGGATTGGAACACTTCCGGAAATCCCCGGTTCCGTAAGCGATGTGCATCTTTGAGCAGAATATGTGTTACAACTGCACAAAAAATATCACTTTTTTGGTTCATTGCTTCATTCCACATTTTTTTTCGCTTATATGGGCTATTCAACCCATTCACAATAAGAGCTGTTATGTGCAGAACCATTTTAATATATGAGGGTTAGCTGATAACCAGAGGATGTCCGGAGGTTCCAAATCCACATCAATGAATTTCCACATATCTCTTACTCTCATAAAAATCATCACTGATCTCTTGTCAACTGTTATAACAAATAAAAAAGTAAAACATATAGAACAGACAAAGAAAGCAAATAAAGCAAATAAAGCAAAGTCTCTGCTGTTTCGACCTTTTGATGGAACAAAGAGCTTATAGTGCAGAGACAGATCTGCGATAAAGCTTATCTGGTAATAAGGATGGGTTGAGTCCATATCCTCATCTTCCATCCTAAAAGGAAAGGGGAAAGTTCAACTTGAACACAAAACAGGTTCCCCCCAACCAACAACCGAGAAATTTAGGAGCACTTAAGTATGTACTCCATCAATCTGGTGCACGGCGCCAATCTTGTGCTGCGTTCTGCGGAGATGGTCTTCTCTTTACTTCCGCCGATGTTTTGATCCGGAGATCCTGGAGGAGCTTAGTACCCTCAGTGAGGTTCTTGATCACGTGTAGATCATTGTTATACTTGATAATTAAGCGTGTAGGAAAGCCCCATCTATATAGAATATTATTTTCTTTCAAAGCTGTAGTAACTGGTAGAAATTCCTTGCGCTGACGCAAGGTTGCTGCTGATAAATCTGAGTAGAGTGCAACTTTGCTATATGGCTCAGGTAACGGGACTTGTTTTCTAGCAGCCTGAAGTAAACGTTCTTTCACATGAAAAAAATGCACACGTGCAAGCACATCTCTTGGCACTGATTCAGCTAGGAATGCAGGTTTAGCTATTCTGTGTATCCTGTCTATGACAAGATCTGCTGGCAATGACTGAGGTATAAGAAGTTTAATAAGCTCTTGTAGGTATGCTGATTAGAGTTGAGCGAACACCTGGATGTTCGGGTTCGAGAAGTTCGGCCGAACTTCCCGTAAATGTTCGGGTTCGGGATCCAAACCCGACCCGAACTTCGTCCCGAACCCCATTGAAGTCAATGGGGACCCGAACTTTTCGGCACTAAAAAGGCTGTAAAACAGCCCAGGAAAGAGCTAGAGGGCTGCAAAAGGCAGCAACATGTAGGTAAATCCCCTGCAAACAAATGTGGATAGGGAAATAAATAAAAATAAAAAAAATAAAAATTAACCAATATCAATTGGACAGAGGTCCCATAGCAGAGAATCTGGCTTCACGTCAGCAGAGAATCAGTCTCTTCATGCCATAGCAGAGAATCTGGCTTCATGTCAGCAGAGAATCAGTCTTCATGTCATAGCAGAGAATCAGGCTTCACGTCACCCACCACTGGAACAGGCCACTGTCACATATTTAGGCCCAGGCACCCAGGCAGAGGAGAGAGGTCCCGTAACAGAGAATCTGGCTTCATATCAGCAGAGAATCAGTCTTCATGTTACAGCAGAGAATCAGGCTTCACGTCACCCACCACTGGAACAGGCCACTGTCACATATTTAGGCCCAGGCACCCAGGCACCCAGGCAGAGGAGAGAGGTCCCGTAACAGAGAATCTGGCTTCATGTCAGCAGAGAATCAGTCTTCATGTCATAGCAGAGAATCAGGCTTCACGTCACCCACCACTGGAACAGGCCACTGTCACATATTTAGGCCCCGGCACCCAGACAATTTGGAGACCCAGAAGTTGAATGGGGCCGAACCAACAGTCAGTACGTGGAGGGGTGTGCACAGGTACTGTTCCACCATGTTAGTGAAATGTTGCCTCCTGCTAACACGTTCCGTATCAGGTGGTGGTGCACTTAGCTGTGGCGTGGTGACAAAACTTTTCCACATCTCTGCCATGCTTACCCTGCCCTCAGAGGAGCTGGCCGTGACACAGCTGCGTTGGCGACCTCTTGCTCCTCCTCTGCCTTCGCCTTGGGCTTCCACTGGTTCCCCTGTGACATTTGGGAATGCTCTCAGTAGCGCGTCTACCAACGTGCGCTTGTACTCGCGCATCTTCCTATCACTCTCCAGTGTAGGAAGTAAGGTGGGCACATTGTCTTTGTACCGGGGATCCAGCAAGGTGGCAACCCAGTAGTCCGCACACGTTAAAATGTGGACAACTGCACTGCAGCATGTAGTCGCTCATGTGTGCCAGGCTGCCCAGAGGTAATGACAAGCTGTCCTCTGTGGGAGGCGTATCGTCATCGTCCTGTGTTTCCCCCCAGCCACGCACCAGTGATGGGCCCGAGCTGCGTTGGGTGCCACCCCGCTGTGAACATGCTTCATCCTCATCCTCCTCCACCTCCTCCTCATCCTCGTCCTCCTCGTCCTCCAGTAGTGGGCCCTGTCTGGCCACATTTGTACCTGGCCACTGCTGTTGCAAAAAACCTCCCTCTGAGTCACTTCGAAGAGACTGGCCTGAAAGTGCTAAAAATGATCTCTCTTTCTCCTCTTCCTCCTGGGCCACCTCCTCTTCCATCATCGCCCTAAGTGTTTTCTCAAGGAGACATACTGTAGAAGTGGTATTGTAACGCTGATAACGGCGTCATCGCCACTGGCCATGTTGGTGGAGTACTCGAAACAGCGCAACAGGGCACACAGGTCTCGCATGGAGGCCCAGTCATTGCTGGTGAAGTGGGGCTGATCCGCAGTGCGACTGACCCGTGCGTGCTGCAGCTGAAACTCCACTATGGCCTGCTGCTGCTGCTCGCACAGTCTGTCCAGCATGTGCAAGGTGAAGTTCCACCTGGTGGGCACGTCGCATATGAGGCGGTGAGCGGGAAGGCCGAAGTTACGCTGTAGCGCAGACAGGCGAGCAGCGGCAGGGTGTGAACGCCGGAAGCGCAAACAGACGGCCCACACTTTATGCAGCAGCTCTGACATGTCGGGGTAGTTGCGAATGAACTTCTGCACCACCAAATTCAGCACATGCGCCAGGCAAGGGATATGCGTCAAACCGGCTAGTCCCAGAGCTGCAACGAGATTTCGCCCATTATCGCACACCACCAGGCCGGGCTTGAGGCTCACCGGCAGCAACCACTCGTCGGTCTGTTGTTCTATACCCCGCCACAACTCCTGTGCGGTGTGGGGCCTGTCACCCAAACATATGAGTTTCAGAACGGCCTGCTGACGTTTACCCCGGGCTGTGCTGAAGTTGGTGGTGAAGGTGTGTGGCTGAGCAGGTGGAAGAAGAGGAGGAGGAAGCTGAGTAGGAGGAGGAGGAGACAGGAGGCAAAGAATGTTGCCCTGCGATCCTTGGCGGCGGAAGGACGTGCGCCAAACAGCTCTCCGCCTGGGGCCCAGCCGCCACTACATTTACCCAGTGTGCAGTTAGGGAGATATAGCTTCACTGGCCGTGCTTATTGGTCCACGTATCTGTGGTTAGGTGGACCTTGCCACAGATGGCGTTGCGCAGTGCACACTTGATTTTATCGGATACTTGGTTGTGCAGGGAAGGCACGGCTCTCTTGGAGAAGTAGTGCCGACTGTGAACAACATACTGTGGGACAGCAAGCGACATGAGCTGTTTGAAGCTGTCTGTGTCCACCAGCCTAAATGACAGCATTTCATAGGCCAGTAGTTTAGAAATGCTGGCATTCAGGGCCAGTGATCGAGGGTGGCTAGGTGGGAATTTACGCTTTCTCTCAAATGTTTGTGAGATGGAGAGCTGAACGCTGCCGTGTGACATGGTTGAGATGCTTGGTGACGCAGGTGGTGGTGTTGGTGGTACATCCCATGTTTGCTGGGTGGCAAGTGGCAACGTCCCTCCAGAGGCGGAGGAAGAGGCCGAGGCGGCGGCAGCAGCAGAAGAGGCCGAGGCGGCAGCAGCAGAAGAGGTAGCAGGGGGAGCCTGAGTGACTTCCTTGTTTTTAAGGTGTTTACTCCACTGCAGTTCATGCTTTGCATGCAGGTGCCTGGTCATGCAGGTTGTGCTAAGGTTCAGAACGTTAATGCCTCGCTTCAGGCTCTGATGGCACAGCGTGCAAACCACTCGGTTCTTGTCGTCAGCACATTGTTTGAAGAAGTGCCATGCCAGGGAACTCCTTGAAGCTGCCTTTGGGGTGCTCGGTCCCAGATGGCGGCGGTCAGTAGCAGGCGGAGTCTCTTGGCGGCGGGTATTCTGATTTTGCCCACTGCTGCCTCTTTGTCTTTTGCTACGCTGTTTGCTCGGTCTCACCACTGCCTCTTCCTCCGAACTGTGAAAGTCAGTGGAACGACCTTCATTCCATGTGGGGTCTAGGACCTCATCGTCCCCTGCATCGTCTTCCACCCAGTCTTGATCCCTGACCTCCTGTTCAGTCTGCACACTGCAGAAAGACGCAGCAGTTGGCACCTGTGTTTCGTCATCATCAGAGACGTGCTGAGGTGGTATTCCCATGTCCTCATCATCAGGAAACATAAGTGGTTGTGCGTTAGTGCATTCTATCTCTTCCACCCCTGGGGAAGGGCTAGGTGGATGCCCTTGGGAAACCCTGGAAGCAGAGTCTTCAAACAGCATAAGAGACTGCTGCATAACTTGAGGCTCAGACAGTTTGCCTGATATGCATGGGGGTGATGTGACAGACTGATAGGCTTGGTTTACATGCGCCATCTGTGCGCTTTCTGCAGAAGACTGGGTGGGAGATAATGTGAACGTGCTGGATGCACTGTCGGCCACCCAATTGACTAATGCCTGTACCTGCTCAGGCCTTACCATCCTTAGAACGGCATTGGGCCCCACCAAATATCCCTGTAAATTCTGGCGGCTACTGGGACCTGAGGTAGTTGGTACACTAGGACGTGTGGCTGTGGCAGAACGGCCACGTCCTCTCCCAGCACCAGAGGGTCCACTAACACCACCACGACCATGTCCACGTCCGCGTCCGCGTCCCTTACTAGATGTTTTCCTCATTGCTACCGTTCACCACAATAAGAAAAATATTATTCGGGCCAATGTATTGAATTAAAATTCAGGCCTTTTTTTACAGACACCTAACACTGTCTGGCTATCTATTTAGGTACCGTATTACACTAATACAGGCACACCAGTAATGACAGATTTAGCTGAATATAAATGTGAGGCCTATTTTTTAGGCGCTGTGTGACAGGTATACGTTTAATCACAGAATTAGACTTGTATCTGCACTGTAGCGTGTGTGTTAAGTTTTTCAGAATGACCCTATCAGCACCTTGAATCTAATATACCCTTTTAGGGATAGATTTAAAGTAGGTCTGATAAAGCAGAAACCACTAATTTTGAGAATTGCAAATTTGGGAATAGTTTTTCAACCCAGAACAAAAACTGTGCTTTTACGGTCACTAAAAATAACTTGACCAGCTAAAACAGTACTGATTTGGAGGAATATAAATGTGAGGCCTATTTTTTAGGCGCTGTGTGACAGGTATACGTTTAATCACAGAATTAGACTTGTATCTGCACTGTAGCGTGTGTGTTAAGTTTTTCCGAATGACCCTATCAGCACCTTGAATCTAATATACCCTTTTAGGGATAGATTTAAAGTAGGTCTGATACAGCAGAAACCACTAATTTTGAGAATTGCAAATTTGGGAATTGTTTTTCAACCCAGAACAAAAACTGTGCTTTTACGGTCACTAAAAATAACTTGACCAGCTAAAACAGTACTGATTTGGAGGAATAGAAATGTCAGGCCTATTTTTTAGGCGCTGGGTGACAGGCTCAACTTGCCCCTGATGTAGTATATGGCCAAAAAATAACCACACTATTGATGGTTAAATGCACTTGGGTGACACAGGCTCAGCCTGCACCTGATGTAGTATATGGCCAGAAAATAACCACACTATTGATGGTTAAATGCACTTGATGAAAGCTTGACCCTGATGTAGGATATAGCAAAAAATAACCACACTATTGATGGTTAAATGCACTTGATGAAAGCTTGACCCTGATGTAGGATATAGCAAAAAATAACCACACTATTGATGGTTAAATGCACTTGGATGACACAGGCTCAGCCTGCACCTGATGTAGTATATGGCCAAAAAATAACCACACTATTGATGGTTAAATGCACTTGATGAAAGCTTAACCCTGATGTAGGATATAGTAAAAAATAACCACACTATTGATGGTTAAATGCACTTGGTGGTAGCTTGTGCTGGCGCACCACAAGCCACAAAATGGCCGCCGATCACCCCAGAAGAAAGTGACTGAAAAACGCTCTGGGCAGCCTAAAAACACTGAGCAATTGAATAGAAGCAGTTCAATGATCCACAGCTGTAGATCGATCACTGAATGAAGTCTTTTGGAGGAGTTAATCTGCCTAATCTCGCCCTAACGTCGCAGCTGCAACCTCTCCCTACACTTGTATCAGCAGAGTGACGTGCAGCGCTACGTGACCCAAGCTTATATAGAGGCTGGGTCACATGCTGCACTGGCCAATCACAGCCATGCCAATAGTAGGCATGGCTGTGATGGCCTCTTGGGGCAAGTAGTATGACGCTTGTTGATTGGCTGCTTTGCAGCCTTTCAAAAAGCGCCAAGAAAGGGCCGAACACTGAACCCGAACCCAGACTTTTACGAAAATGTTCGGGTTCGGGTCCGTGTCACTATACAGTTCGGGTTCGCTCATCCCTAATGCTGATAGATCTGCTGGTGCGATTGATTCAGGAACTCCTCTGAGTTTAACATTATTCCGGCGCGATCTGTCTTCTAAGTCGGCCATCTTAGATTGCATCATCTTAACCTTTTCTTTCAAAGAATAGTGCGCATCAATCAGCTCATTATGTGATGAGACTAACTCCCCCATTTTAGTCTCCGTATGCTCGACTCTATTTTCCACTTCAGATATTGCTGCTTTAAGCGGCTGGACCACTTCTCTCATTGATGAATGTAGAGAATATTTAAAAGCTTGCAGCATATTCTTAAGCGATATTTCGGTAACATTCTGCTCTGAAGCAGGTATATCCTCAAACACACAGCCGATTTTTGAGGTTAGAAGAGCAGAGGTATCCTCTTCCAATGCCTCTCGGTGTTCCGAGGCATTATGCAGAGCAGGAGATCGTGGCTTGCTAGCGCCATCAAAATGGCTGCCGCTGTGTGTTGCATCCTGACCCCCCAAGTGTGTTGGAGGGCTTCTCTGCTTACCCACTTGTGCAGGAAGGGTCCGGGGCTCCGATCCGCTGCGTCCCCTGCTAGATATCTGGATCTCCTCATCTTCTGTGCATGGAGCAGGTTACGGACGCCGGAGAAGAAGCAGGTGATGTCGCTCCTGCCCGCGCTGAGTCATGCTGCTGAGAGAGGTAAAAGTCCGATATTTTCTTTGGACCTGCAATGGTCTTTCTTCTCTTGGGCATCTTAGCTTGTAAATTAAGGTCCAGAATGGTGAATTAAAGCACCGTATGCTGGGGTTTAGTCGCTTTTACCATTATGGCTGGAGAGAGCTGTGAGCTCAAGCGGCCATCTCCTCCAAGCGCAGGCCACGCCCCCGTGTCGTCTCTTTTTTAGGAAGAAAACTATGGACGAGTTTGTCCCTAAGGTTTTGTCCCCTTCTGTATGTGAAACAGGGATATGGTGACAGCACAGTGTTCAGTTCTTCATCACTGGTAAGTACCCTCCAATGTTTTTTTAGAATTCTCATAACTTGTTGGTTATTACAGTCAAAAGTGGCAATGCATCTTATCAATTTTTACCCCTCCTGTGTCAAATTTTTCCACATTTTTTAGATATTAAGTCCTCCCTACTGGCACTTTTAGCACAATTGAACGCTTTTTTGAGGCATTTTCGAGGGTAGCCTCGGGCTATGAATCGGTTAAATAGTTCATCCGCTTCCCTTTTAAAACTTTCATCAGTGCGGTGCACAAGAGGTCCCCATCGCGGTACCCTTCATCTGTTGATAGAAGGTACCGTTGCATAGGAAATAGTTGTAAGTGAGAATGAATTTTAACAAACGAATAACAAAATCGTTGTGTTCGTGAAAACTAGTGCTCTTAGTGTCCAGAAAGTATTTGGTGGCTTTTATTCCTAGCTCATTTTCGATGTTACTGTACAAAACTTCCACATCCAAGCTGGCCAGATATGTGGACGGGGACAGTGAGATTTCCCGGATTTTGTTTAGCACATTGGTGGTGTCCTTTATGTAAGAAGGCAAGGATGCCACAAATGGTCTCAGTATCTCGTCCACATATTCACTGGCTGGTTGACTTAGGGAGTCAATCTCTGACACGATTGGACACCCAGGTATGGGGTTCTTCTTTTTGTGCACCTTTGGCAGTGCATAGAATGTAGGGAAAGTGGGGCTTTTTCTGTAAAGAAAATCAAACTCTTCTTTTGATATCAAGACAATGATCTCTATCTGTCTTTAAGATGCTTTTCAAGTCCTCTAGGTACCTCCTGGTTGGATTATCCTGTAATATCTGATATATTTCCCTATCCTTTAGCAGCCTGTCTACCATATTGTCATAGTCTGCCCTATCTTGGACCACTATGTTCCCTCCTTTATCACTTGCTTTCAGGATTATATCCGTATTTGCTCTCAAATCTTCCAGAGCAATAACTTCCTCATCTGTCAAGTTTTCGGGGATGGTTTCCTTATTGATTTTTAATTTATTTATCTCTTGAGACACCAGATGTACAAAGGTCTCTATATTTTTAAACTGCGAAAAGAGGGGATCCATTTGGATCTAGGTTTCAGGTTTGTCAATGGGGGTATGATCTCTGAGTAGGGATGAGCGAACCCGAACTGTATAGAATTTTGGGGTGTCCGTGACACGGACCCGAACCCGAACATTTTCGTAAAAGTCCAGGTTCGGGTTCGGTGTTCGGCGCTTTCTTGGCACTTTTTGAAAGGCTGCAAAGCAGCCAATCAACAAGCGTCATACTACTTGCCCCAAGAGGCCATCACAGCCATGCCTACTATTGGCATGGCTGTGATTGGCCAGTGCAGTATGTGACCCAGCCTCTATTTAAGCTGGAGTCACGTAGCGCCGCACGTCACTCTGCTTTGATCAGTGTAGGGAGAGGTTGCAGCTGCTGTTAGGGCGAGATTAGGCAGTGATTAACTCAGCAAAAACACTTAATTCAGTGATCGATCTAGAGCTGTGGATCACTGAACTGCTGCTATTTAATTGCTCACTGTTTTTAGGCTGCCCAGAGCGTTTTTATGTCACTTTTTTCTTGGGTGATCGGCGGCCATTTTGTGTCTTGTGGTGCGCCAGCACAAGCTGCCACCAAGTCTATTTAACCATCAATAGTGTGGTTATTTTTTTGCTATATCCTACATCAGGGGCTTGGCTGTGCTTGCTATTTTATTGAGGGGTGAAATACAATTGGCAAAATAGCAGTACCCTAAATCTGGTGTTTCAGCTGTGGCTAGCCAATTGTAATACTGTCTGCTGTCTGGCAAAGGATATATTTTTGTTCTGGGTTGAAATACAATTCCCAAGTTAGCAATTCCCTAAATCAGTGGTTTCTGCTGTATCAGGCCAAGTTTAAATCGATCCATAAAAGGGTATATTAGATTTAAGGTGCGGATAGTGTCATCCTCAATAACTTCACACGCTACCGTGCATTTCCAAGTTTAATTCTGTCCGTAAACGTATACCTGTCACCCAGCGCCTAAATAATAGGCCTAAAATTTATATTCAGCTAAATCTGTGGTTATTGCTGTGGCTGGTCAATTAATTTAGTGTCCGCCAAAGCACAGTTTTTGTTCTGGGTTGAAATACAATTCCCAACTTAGCAATTCCCTAAATCAGAGGTTTCTGCTGTATCAGGCCAAGTTTAAATCGATCCATAAAAGGGTATATTAGATTGAAGGTGCGGATAGTGTCATCCTCAATAACTTCACACGCTACCGTGC
Source organism: Bufo bufo (assembly GCF_905171765.1). Classification (NCBI taxonomy): domain Eukaryota; kingdom Metazoa; phylum Chordata; class Amphibia; order Anura; family Bufonidae; genus Bufo; species Bufo bufo. The sequence goes on from NC_053396.1 coordinate 68,568,664, forward strand.
ATTTCCAAGTTTAATTCTGTCCGTAAACGTATACCTGTCATCCAGCGCCTAAATAATAGGCCTAAAATTTATATTTAGCTAAATCTGTGTTTATTGCTGAGGCTGGTCAATTCATTTAGTGTCCGCCAAAGCACAGTTTTTGTTCTGGGTTGAAATACAATTCCCAACTTAGCAATTCCCTAAATCAGTGGTTTCTGCTGTATCAGGCCTACTTTAAATCTATCCATAAAAGGGTATATTAGATTGAAGGTGCGGATAGGGTCATTCTCAATAACTACACACGCTACCGTGCATTTCCAAGTCTAATTCTGTCCGTAAAACGTATACCTGTCACCCAGCGCCTAAATAATAGGCCTAAAATTTATATTCAGCTAAATCTGTGTTTATTGCTGAGGCTGGTCAATTCATTTAGTGTCCGCCAAAGCACAGTTTTTGTTCTGGGTTGAAATACAATTCCCAACTTAGCAATTCCCTAAATAAGTGGTTTCTGCTGTATCAGGCCTACTTTAAATCTATTCATAAAAGGGTATATTAGATTGAAGGTGCGAATAGGGTCATTCTCAATAACTTCACACGCTACCGTGCATTTCCAAGTCTAATTCTGTCTGTAAACGTATACCTGTCATCCAGGGCCTAAATCCTAGGCCTACAATTTATATTCAGCTAAATCTGTCGTTACTGCTGTGCCTGTATTAGTGTAATACGGTACCTAAATAGATAGCCAGATAGTGTTAGGTGTCTGTAAAAAAAAGCCTGAATTTGAATTCAATACATTGGGCCAAATAATTTTTTTCTTATTGTGTGAACAGTAAAAATGAGGAAAACATCTAGTAAGGGACGCGGAGGCGGACATGGTCGTGGTGGTGTTAGTGGACCCTCTGGTGCTGGGAGAGGACGCGGGCGTTCTGCCACAGCCATATGTCGTAGTGAACCAACTATCTCAGGTCCCAGTAGCCGCCAGAATTTACAGCGATTTTTGGTGGGGCCCAATGCCATTCTAAGGATAGTAAGGCCTGAGCAGGTACAGGCATTAGTCAAATGGGTGGCCGACAGTGGATCCAGCACGTTCACATTATCTCCCACCCAGTCTTCTGCAGAAAGCGCACAGATGGCGCCTGAAAACCAAGCCCATCAGTCTGTCACATCACCCCCATGCATATCAGGGAAACTGTCTGAGCCTCAAGTTATGCAGCAGTCTCTTATGACTCTGCATAACAGCAGTCTCTTATGACTCTCTCTCTGAAGACTCTGCTGGCAGGGTTTCCCAAGGGCATCCACCTAGCCCTTCCCCAGCGGTGGAAGACATAGAATGCACTGACGCACAACCACTTATGTTTCCTGATGATGAGGACATGGGAATACCACCTCAGCACGTCTCTGATGATGACGAAACACAGGTGCCAACTGCTGCGTCTTTATGCAGTGTGCAGACTGAACAGGAGGTCAGGGAGGAATACTGGGTGGAAGACGATGCAGGGGACGATGAGGTCCTAGACCCCACATGGAATGAAGGTCGTGCCACTGACTTTCACAGTTCGGAGGAAGAGGCAGTTGTGAGACTGAGCCAACAGCGTAGCAAAAGAGGGAGCAGTGGGCAAATGCAGAACACCCGCCGCCAAGAGACTCCGCCTGCTACTGACCGCCGCCATCTGGGACCGAGCACCCCAAAGGCAGCTTCAAGGAGTTCCCTGGCATGGCACTTCTTCAAACAATGTGCTGACGAGAAGACCCGAGTGGTTTGCACGCTGTGCCATCAGAGCCTGAAGCGAGGCATTAACGTTCTGAACCTTAGCACAAGCTGCATGACCAGGCACCTGCATGCAAAGCATGAACTGAAGTAGAGTAAACACCTTAAAAACAAGGAACTCACTCAGGCTCCCCCTGCTACCTCTTCTGCTGCTGCCGCCTCGGCCTCTTCCTCCGCCTCTGGAGGAATGTTGGCACCTGCCGCCCAGCAAACATGGGATGTACCAACAACACCACCACCACCGTCACCAAGCATCTCAACCATGTCACACGGCAGCGTTCAGCTCTCCATCTCACAAACATTTGAGAGAAAGCGTAAATTCCCACCTAGGCACCCTCGATCACTGGCCCTGAATGCCAGCATTTCTAAACTACTGGCCTATGAAATGCTGTCATTCAGGCTGGTGGACACAAACAGCTTCAAACAGCTCATGTCGCTTGCTGTCCCACAGTATGTTGTTCCCAGCCGGCACTACTTCTCCAAGATAGCCGTGCCTTCCCTGCACAACCAAGTATCCGATAAAATCAAGTGTGCACTGTGCAACGCCATCTGTGGCAAGGTCCACCTAACCACAGATACGTGGACCAGTAAGCACGGCCGCTATATCTCCCTAACTGCACACTGGGTAAATGTAGTGGCGGCTGGGCCCCAGGCGGAGAGCTATTTGGCGCACGTCCTTCCGCCGCCAAGGATCGCAGGGCAAAATTCTTTGCCTCCTGTTGCCTCCTCCTCCTACTCGGCTTCCTCCTCCTCTTCTTCCACCTGCTCATCCAGTCAGCCACACACCTTCACCACCAACTTCAGCACAGCCCGGGGTAAACGTCAGCAGGCCATTCTGAAACTCATATGTTTGGGGGACAGGCTCCACACCGCACAGGAGTTGTGGCGGGGTATAGAACAACAGACCGACGAGTGGTTGCTGCCGGTGAGCCTCAAGCCCGGCCTGGTGGTGTGCGATAATGGGCGAAATCTCGTTGCAGCTCTGGGACTAGTCGGTTTGACGCACATCCCTTGCCTGGCGCATGTGCTGAATTTGGTGGTGCAGAAGTTCATTCACAACTACCCCGACATGTCAGAGCTGCTGCATAAAGTGCGGGCCGTCTGGCACGCTTCCGGCGTTCACATCCTGCCGCTGCTCGCCTGTCTGCGCTACAGCATAACTTCGGCCTTCCTGCTCACCGCCTCATATGCGACGTGCCCACCAGGTAGAACTCCAATATGCACATGCTGGACAGACTGTGCGAGCAGCAGCAAGGTATAGTGGAGTTTCAGCTGCAGCACGCACGGGTCAGTCGCACTGCGGAACAGCACCACTTCACCACCAATGACTGGGCCTCCATGCGAGACCTGTGTGCCCTGTTGCGCTGTTTCGAGTACTCCACCAACATGGCCAATGGCGATGACGCCGTTATCAGCGTTACAATACCACTTCTATGTCTCCTTGAGAAAACACTTAGGGCGATGATGGAAGAGGAGGTGGCCCAGGAGGAGGAGGAAGAGGGGTCATTTTTAGCACTTTCAGGCCAGTCTCTTCGAAGTGACTCAGAGGGAGGTTTTTTGCAACAGCAGTGGCCAGGTACAAATGTGGCCAGACAGGGCCCACTACTGGAGGACGAGGAGGATGAGGATGAAGCATGTTCACAGCGGGGTGGCACCCAACGCAGCTCGGGCCCATCACTGGTGCGTGGCTGGGGGGAAACGCAGGACGATGACGATACGCCTCCCACAGAGGACAGCTTGTCCTTACCTCTGGGCAGCCTGGCACACATGAGCGGTGCCTGCGCAACGACAGCAGAGTTGCCCACATTTTAACGTGTGCGGACTACTGGGTTGCCACCCTGCTGGATCCCCGATACAAAGACAATGTGCCCACCTTACTTCCTGCACTGGAGAGTGATAGGAAGATGCGCAAGTACAAGCGCACGTTGGTAGACGCGCTACTGAGAGCATTCCCAAATGTCACAGGGGAACCAGTGGAAGCCCAAGGCGAAGGCAGAGGAGGAGCAAGAGGTCGCCAACGCAGCTGTGTCACGGCCAGCTCCTCTGAGGGCAGGGTTAGCATGGCAGAGATGTGGAAAAGTTTTGTCAACACGCCACAGCTAACTGCACCACCACCTGATACGGAACGTGTTAGCAGGAGGCAACATTTCACTAACATGGTGGAACAGTACGTGTGCACACCCCTCCACGTACTGACTGATGGTTCGGCCCCATTCAACTTCTGGGTCTCCAAATTGTCCACGTGGCCAGAGCTAGTCTTTTATGCCTTGGAGGTGCTGGCCTGCCGGCGGCCAGCGTTTTGTCTGAACGTGTATTCAGCACGGCAGGGAGCGTCATTACAGACAAACGCAGCCGTCGGTCTACAGCCAATGTGGACAAGCTGACGTTCATAAAAATGAACCAGGCATGGATCCCACAGGACCTGTCCATCCCTTGTGCAGATTAGACATTAACTACCTCCCCATAACCATATACACTGCTCCAAAAAATAAAGGGAACACAAAAATAACACATCCTAGATCTGAGTTAATTAAATATTCTTATGAAATACTTTGTTCTTTACATAGTTGAATGTGCTGACAACAAAATCACGCAAAAATTTAAAATGGAAATAAAAATTTTCAACCCATGGAGGTCTGGATTTGGAGTCACACTCAAAATTAAAGTGGAAAAACACACTACAGGCTCATCCAACTTTGATGTAATGTCCTTAAAACAAGTCAAAATGAGGCTCAGTAGTGTGTGTGGCCTCCACGTGCCTGTATGACCTCCCTACAACGCCTGTGCATGCTCCTGATGAGGTGGCGGATGGTCTCCTGAGGGATCTCCTCCCAGATCTGGACTAAAGCATCTGCCAACTCCTGGACAGTCTGTGGTGCAACAGTCTGTTGTTGGATAGGGCGAGACATGATGTCCCAGATGTGCTCAATTGGATTCAGGTCTGTGGAACGGGCGGGCCAGTCCATAGCATCAATGCCTTCGTCTTGCAGGAACTGCTGACACACTCCAGCCACATGAGGTCTAGCATTGTCTTGCATTAGGAGGAACCCAGGGCCAATCGCACCAGCATATGGTCTCACAAGGGGTCTGAGGATCTCATCTCGGTACCTAATGGCAGTCAGGCTACCTCTGGCGAGCACATGGAGGGCTGTGCGGCCCTCCAAAGAAATGCCACCCCACACCATTACTGACCCAATACCAAACCGGTCATGCTGGAGGATGTTGCAGGCAGCAGAACGTTCTCCATGCGGTCTCCAGACTCTGTCACGTCTGTCACATATGCTCAGTGTGAACCTGCTTTCATCTCTGAAGAGCACAGGGCGCCAGTGGCGAATTTGCCAATCTTGGTGTTCTCTGGCAAATGCCAAATGTCCTGCACGGTGTTGGGCTGTAAGCACAACCCCCACCTGTGGATGTCGGGCCCTCATATCACCCTCATGGAGTCTGTTTCTGACCGTTTGAGCAGACACATGCACCTTTGTGGCCTGCTGGAGGTCATTTTGCAGGGCTCTGGCAGTGCTCCTCCTGTTCCTCCTTGCACAAAGGCGGAGGTGGCGGTCCTGCTGCTGGGTTGTTGCCTTCCTAAAGCCTCCTCCACGTCTCCTGATGTACTGGCCTGTCTCCTGGAAGCGCCTCCATGCTCTGGACACTACGCTGACAGACACAGCAAATCTTCTTGCCACAGCTCGCTTTGATGTGCCATCCTGGATAAGCTGCACTACCTGAGCCACTTGTGTGGGTTGTAGACTCCGTCTCATGCTACCTCTAGAGTGAAAACGCCGCCAGCATTCAAAAGTGACCAAAACATCAGCCAGGAAGCATAGGAACTGAGAAGTGTCTGTGGTCACCACCTGCAGAACCACTCCTTTATTGGGGGTGTCTTGCTAATTGCCTATAATTTCCACCTGTTGTCGATCCCATTTGCACAACAGCATGTGAAATTGATTGTCACTCAGTGTTGCTTCCTAAGTGGACAGTTTGATTTCACAGAAGTGTGATTGACTTGGAGTTACATTGTGTTATTTAAGTGTTCCCTTTATTTTTTTGAGCAGTGTATTATTGTACTCCAGGGCACTTCCTCATTCAATCCTATTTTTATTTTCATTTTACCATTATATTGCGGGGCAACCCAAAGTTGAATGAACCTCTCCTCTGTCTGGGTGCCGGGGCCTAAAAATATCTGACAGTGGCCTGTTCCAGTGTTGGGTGACGTGAAGCATGATTCTCTGCTATGACATGAAGACTGATTCTCTGCTGACATGAAGCCTGAAACTCAGCTATGGGCCCTCTCTCTTCTGTCTGGGTGCCGGGGCCTAAATATATGACAATGGACTGTTCCAGTTTTGGCTGACGTGAAGCCTGATTCTCTGCTGTGACATGAAGACTGATTCTCTGCTGACATGAAGCCTGAATCTCTGTTATGGGACCTCTCTCCTCTGTCTGGGTGCCGGGGCCTAAATATCTGACAATGGACTGTGCCAGTTTTGGCTGACGTGAAGCATGATTCTCTGCTATGACATGAAGACTGATTCTCTGCTGACTTGAAGCCTGAAACTCTGCTATGGGACCTCTCTTCTCTGTCTGGGTGCCGGGCCTAAATAAATGACAATGGACTGTTCCAGTTTTGGCTGACTTGAATCCTTATTCTCTGCTATGACATGAAGACTGATTCTCTGCTGACATGAAGCCTGAATCTCTGTTATGGGACCTCTCTCCTCTGTCTGGGTGCCAGGGCCTAAATATATGACAATGGACTGTGCCAGTTTTGGCTGACGTGAAGCCTGATCCTCTGCTATGACATGAAGACTGATTCTCTGCTGACATGAAGCCTGAATCTCTGCTATGGGACCTCTCTCCTCTGTCTGGGTGCCGGGGCCTAAATATATGACAATGGACTGTTCCAGTTTTGGCTGACGTGAAGCCTGATTCTCTGCTATGACATGAAGACTGATTCTCTGCTGACATGAAGCCTGAATCTCTGCTATGGTACCTCTCTCCTCGGTCTGGGTGCCGGGGCCTAAATACACTGCTCAAAAAAATAAAGGGAACACTTAAACAACACAATGTAACTCCAAGTCAATCACACTTTTGTGAAATCATACTGTCCACTTAGGAAGCAACACTGAGTGACAATCAATTTCACATGCTGTTGTGCAAATGGGATAGACAACAGGTGGAATTTATAGGCAATTAGCAAGACACCCCCAATAAAGAAGTGGTTCTGCAGGTGGTGATCACAGACCACTTCTCAGTTCCTATGCTTCCTGGCTGATGTTTTGGTCACTTTTGAATGCTGGCGGTGCTTTCACTCTAGTGGTAGCATGAGACGGAGTCTACAACCCACACAAGTGGCTCAGGTAGTGCAGCTTATCCAGGATGGCACATCAAAGCGAGCTGTGGCAAGAAGGTTTGCTGTGTCTGTCAGCGTAGTGTCCAGAGCATGGAGGCGCTACCAGGAGACAGGCCAGTACATCAGGAGACGTGGAGGAGGCCGTAGGAGGGCAACAACCCAGCAGCAGGACCGCTACCTCCGCCTTTGTGCATGGAGGAACAGGAGGAGCACTGCCAGAGCCCTGCAAAATGACCTCCAGCAGGCCACAAATGTGCAGTAATGGTGTGGGGTGGCATTTCTTTGGAGGGCCGCACAGCCCTCCATGTGCTCGCCAGAGGTAGCCTGACTGCCATTAGGTACCGAGATGAGATCCTCAGACCCCTTGTGAGACCATGCGGTTGGCCCTGGGTTCCTCCTAATGCAAGACAATGCTAGACCTCATGTGGCTGAAGTGTGTCAGCAGTTCCTGCAAGACGAAGGCATTGATGCTATGGACTGGCACGCCCGTTTCCCAGACCTGAATCCAATTGAGCACATCTGGGACATCATGTCTCACTCTATCCACCAACGACACGTTGCACCACAGACTGTCCAGGAGTTGGCAGATGCTTTAGTCCAGGTCTGGGAGGAGATCCCTCAGGAGACCGCCCGCCACCTCATCAGGAGCATGCACAGGCATTGTAGGGAGGTCATACAGGCATTTGGAGGCCACACACTACTGAGCCTCATTTTGACTTGTTTTAACCACCTCAGCCCCCAGTGCTTAAACACCCTTAATGACCAGGCCACTTTTTACACTTCTGACCTACACTACTTTCACCGTTTATTGATCGGTCATGCAACTTACCACCCAAATAAATTTTACCTCCTTTTCTTCTCACTAATAGAGCTTTCATTTGGTGGTATTTGATTGCTGCTGACATTTTTACTTTTTTTGTTATTAATCGAAATTTAACGATTTTTTTGCAAAAAAATGACATTTTTCACTTTCAGTTGTAAAATTTTGCAAAAAAAACGACATACATATATAAATTTTGCTCTAAATTTATTGTTCTACATGTCTTTGATAAAAAAAAAAAGTTTGGGTAAAAAAAAAATGGTTTGGGTAAAAGTTATAGCGTTTACAAACTATGGTACAAAAATGTGAATTTCCGCTTTTTGAAGCAGCTCTGACTTTCTGAGCACCTGTCATGTTTCCTGAGGTTCTACAATGCCCAGACAGTACAAACACCCCACAAATGACCCCATTTCGGAAAGTACACACCCTAAGGTATTCGCTGATGGGCATAGTGAGTTCATAGAACTTTTTATTTTTTGTCACAAGTTAGCGGAAAATGATGATTTTTTTTTTTTTTTCTTACAAAGTCTCATATTCCACTAACTTGTGACAAAAAATAAAAAGTTCTATGAACTCACTATGCCCATCACGAAATACCTTGGGGTCTCTTCTTTCCAAAATGGGGTCACTTGTGGGGTAGTTATACTGCCCTGGCATTCTAGGGGCCCAAATGTGTGGTAAGGAGTTTGAAATCAAATTCTGAAAAAAATGACCAGTGAAATCCGAAAGGTGCTCTTTGGAATATGGGCCCCTTTGCCCACCTAGATAAGATAAATATCTTGGTCAAATGCCAACTTTGTATAAAAAAATGGGAAAAGTTGTCTTTTGCCAAGATATTTCTCTCACCCAGCATGGGTATATGTAAAATGACACCCCAAAACACATTCCTCAACTTCTCCTGAATACAGAGATACCAGATGTGTGACACTTTTTTGCAGCCTAGGTGGGCAAAGGGGCCCATATTCCAAAGAGCACCTTTCGGATTTCACTGGTCATTTTTTACAGAATTTGATTTCAAACTCCTTACCACACATTTGGGCCCCTAGAATGCCAGGGCAGTATAAATACCCCACAAGTGACCCCATTTTGGAAAGAAGACACCCCAAGGTATTCGCTGATGGGCATAGTGAGTTCATGGAAGTTTTTATTTTTTGTCACAAGTTAGTGGAATATGAGACTTTGTAAGAAAAAAATAAATAAAAAAAAATCATAATTTTCCACTAACTTGTGACAAAAAATAAAAAATTCTAGGAACTCGCCATGCCCCTCACGGAATACCTTGGGGTGTCTTCTTTCCAAAATGGGGTCACTTGTGGGGTAGTTATACTGCCCTGGCATTTTCCAGGGGCCCTAATGTGTGGTAAGTAGGTAAATGACCTATGAAATCCGAAAGGTGCTCTTTGGAATGTGGGCCCCTTTGCCCACCTAGGCTGCAAAAAAGTGCCACACATGTGGTATCTCCGTACTCGGGAGAAGTTGGGGAATGTGTTTTGGGGTGTCATTTTACATATACCCATGCTGGGTGAGATAAATATCTTGGTCAAATGCCAACTTTGTATAAAAAAATGGGAAAAGTTGTCTTTTGCCAAGATATTTCTCTCACCCAGCATGGGTATATGTAAAATGACACCCCAAAACACATTCCCCAACTTCTCCTGAGTACGGCGATACCAGATGTGTGACACTTTTTTGCAGCCTAAATGCGCAAAGGGGCCCACATTCCTTTTATGAGGGCATTTTTAGACATTTGGATCCCAGACTTCTTCTCACGCTTTAGGGCCCCTAGAATGCCAGGGCAGTATAAATACCCCACATGTGACCCCATTTTGGAAAGAAGACACCCCAAGGTATTCAATGAGGGGCATGGCGAGTTCATAGAATTTTTTTTTTTTTTGGCACAAGTTAGCGGAAATTGATTTTATTTATTTTTTTCTCACAAAGTCTCCCTTTCCGCTAACTTGGGACAAAAATTTCAATCTTTCATGGACTCAATATGCCCCTCACAGAATACCTGGGGGTGTCTTCTTTCCGAAATGGGGTCACATGTGGGGTATTTATACTGCCCTGGCATTCTAGGGGCCCTAAAGCGTGAGAAGAAGTCTGGAATATAAATGTCTAAAAAATTTTACGCATTTGGATTCCGTGAGGGGTATGGTGAGTTCATGTGAGATTTAATTTTTTGACACAAGTTAGTGGAATATGAGACTTTGTAAGAAAAAAAAAAAAATTCCGCTAACTTGGGCCAAAAAAATGTCTGAATGGAGCCTTACAGAGGGGTGATCAATGACAGGGGGGGTGATCAATGACAGGGGGGGTGATCAATGACAGGGGGGGTGATCAATGACAGGGGGGTGATCAATGACAGGGGGGTGATCAGGGAGTCTATATGGGGTGATCACCACAGTCATTGATCACGCCCCTGTAAGGCTCCATTCAGACGTCCGTGTGCGTTTTGCGGATCCGATCCATCTATCAGTGGATCCGTAAAAATCATGCGGACGTCTGAATGGAGCTTTACAGGGGGTTGATCAATGACAGGGGGGTAATCAATGACAGGGGGGTGATCAGGGAGTCTATATGGGGTGATCACCACAGTCATTGATCATGCCCCTGTAAGGTTCCATTCAGACGTCCGTGTGCGTTTTGCGGATCCGATCCATCTATCAGTGGATCCGTAAAAATCATGCGGACGTCTGAATGGAGCTTTACAGGGGTGTGATCAATGACAGGGGGGTAATCAATGACAGGGGGGTGATCAGGGAGTCTATATGGGGTGATCACCACAGTCATTGATCATGCCCCTGTAAGGCTCCATTCAGACGTCCGTGTGCGTTTTGCGGATCCGATCCATCTATCAGTGGATCCGTAAAAATCATGCGGACGTCTGAATGGAGCTTTACAGGGGGGTGATCAATGACAGGGGGGTAATCAATGACAGGGGGGTGATCAGGGAGTCTATATGGGGTGATCACCACAGTCATTGATCATGCCCCTGTAAGGCTCCATTCAGACGTCCGTGTGCGTTTTGCGGATCCGATCCATCTATCAGTGGATCCGTAAAAATCATGCGGACGTCTGAATGGAGCTTTACAGGGGGGTGATCAATGACAGGGGGGTAATCAATGACAAGGGGGTGATCAGGGAGTCTATATGGGGTGATCAGGGGTGATCAAGGGTGAATAAGGGGTTAATAAGTGACGGGGGGGGGGGGGTGTAGTGTAGTGTGGTGCTTGGTGCAACATATTACTGAGCTACCTGTGTCCTCTGGTGGTCGATCCAAACAAAGGGGACCACCAGAGGACCAGGTAGCAGGTATATTAGACGCTGTTATCAAAACAGCGTCTAATATACCTGTTAGGGGTTAAAAAAATCACATCTTCAGCCTGCCAGCGAACGATCGCCGCTGGCAGGCTGGAGATCCACTTTCTTACCTTCCGTTCCTGTGAGCGCGCGCGCCTGTGTGCGCGCGTTCACAGGAAATCTCGGCCATCGCGAGAGGACGCGCCGGCGCGTCCACTCGGAATCAATCAACCACCTCCAGGACGCGTCTGTGCGTACAGCGGTCCGGAGGTGGTTAAGGACATTACATCAAAGTTGGATCAGCCTGTAGTGTGTTTTTCCACTTTAATTTTGAGTGTGACTCCAAATCCAGACCTCCATGGGTTGAAAAATTTGATTTCCATTTTTAATTTTTGTGTGATTTTGTTGTCAGCACATTCAACTATGTAAAGAACAAAGTATTTCAGAAGAATATTTAATTAATTCAGATCTAGGATGTGTTAATTTTGTGTTCCCTTTATTTTTTTGAGCAATGTATATGACAATGGACTGTTCCAGTTTTGGCTGACGTGAAGCCTGATTCTCTGCTATGACATGAAGACTGATTCTCTGCTGACATGAAGCCTGAATCTCTGTTATGGGACCTCTCTCCTCTGTCTGGGTGCCGGGGCCTAAATATATGACAATGAACTGTTCCAGTTTTGGCTGACGTGAAGCCTGATTCTCTGCTATGACATGAAGACCGATTCTCTGCTGACATGAAGCCGGAATCTCTGTTATGGGACCTCTCTCCTCTGTCTGGGTGCCGGGGCCTAAATATCTGACAATGGACTGTTACAGTTTTGGCTGACGTGAAGCCTGATTCTCTGCTATGCCATGAAGACTGATTCTCTGCTGACATGAAGCCTGAATCTCTGTTATGGGACCTCTCTCCTCTGTCTGGGTGCCGGGGCTAAATATATGACAATGGACTGTACCAGTTTTGGCTGACGTGAAGCCTGATTCTCTGCTATGACATGAAGACTGATTCTCTGCTGACATGAAGCCTGAATCTCTGCTATAGGACCTCTCTCCTCTGTCTGGGTGCCGGGGCCTAAATATATTACAATGCACTGTTCCAGTTTTGGCTGACGTGAAGCCTGATTCTCTGCTATGACATGAAGACTGATTCTCTGCTGACATGAATCCTGATTCTCTGCTATGGGACCTCTCTCCAATTGATATTGGTTAATTTTTATTTATTTTATTTTTATTTTAATTCATTTCCCTATCCACATTTGTTTGCAGGGGATTTAACTACATTTTGCTGCCTTTTGCAGCCCTCTAGCCCTTTCCTGGGCTGTTTTACAGACTGCAGACAACTGACACACCTCACACAAACTTCTGTCTCTCTGCCTGGAAAAACGACACTAACAGCCAAATTTTTGTGGGTGAAAGGTCGGTCACAGCTTTATTCTTATTCATTATTTTAGACTCAATCCTTTAAGAATAACCATCAACTATAAACTGCCCGGCCCAAAGCCGGTCCCCGGAGTGCAAGAAGCGATATGCCACACCAAACATTGGTGCGCAAGTCCGCCTTCCCCTCCGTTGTAACTCTTGTAATCCTCCGACCTCCTGCTGTGACTTAAATCAGATCTGAAAAGAAACATGCAAAACATCGTAACAATAACCAAAGGGAGGGAGGGGGGGAAGCTTCCTTCCAGAGGTGCCGGAGACTAAGAGGCAAGACACAGGGATGACCCTCCTTTTTATTAACTCTAAGGGTGGTATCTTCACCCATTACCCCGCCCCCCCAAGGGAGGGGGGGAACGAACACCAACAACCAGCTATGTAGCTTCAGCAGAAAGACAGTGGGATTTTAACTCCCAAACTGCCAGGCATTGTCTGCAGTCCGGCGCGCCCGCGTTATACACTGTGGCGCTAGTAGACTGCAGACAACTGACACACCTCACACAAACTCCTGTCTCTCTGCCTGGAAAAACGACACTAACAGACAAATTTTTGTGGGTGAAAGGTCGGTCACAGCTTTATTCTTATTCATTATTTTAGACTCAATCCTTTAAGAATAACCATCAACTATAAACTGCCCGGCTCAAAGCCAGTCCCCGGAGTGCGAGAAGCGCTATGCCACACCAAACATTGGTGCGCAAGTCCGCCTTCCCCTCCGTTGTAACTCTTGTAATCCTCCGACCTCCACGGAGGAGCCCGTGTACCTCTACACGGCCCTCCGACCCCCACCCAGCAAAATCAAGGCTTGCTCAACCCCATCCTGCAGACCAGGGAGGTATATGTCTAAGCCGGTATCATTGAGGTGTACACCATCGGGCCACATCAAACGCTGGTTGTCACCCTCCAGCTGGTAGTGGCGAATAACTACTCCACCCCGGGATCGAACAAAACGGGATATTCTAGCATTAATGGACCTCTCAATTGAACCGGAATCCCTCGCACCCTGCCAAGTGACCCTGGGGATCATCTGAGACCATACAATAACCACTTCGGGAAAGAAAGTAGGAATTCTTTCCAAATCTGCTCTAATGAGGGTAATGAGCTCTGCTACTTTCAGCAAGCAGAGGTCATTACCCCCGGCATGGATCACCAGAATCACAGGGGAGCGCGCAAACGTGCTGAGGTGCAGGCTCGGACTGGCCCACAGGGGTACAGGGGAATCCCCCGGTGGGCCCCTGAGCAAGGTGGGCCCCTAGTCTCCATTCCCTGCACAAGTGGCACATAATACAGTAGACTTACTGCACTACATACATATATACAATGTACAGCACCTCAACCAGCCTATGTTCATATAAAAAACTTGTTAAAATATGTATTATATTTGAATGTATCTGTACGGTGGGCCCCCAAAATAAATTTTACTGGTGGGCCCTAGGTTCCCCAATCCGACACTGCTGAGGTGAACCGTTTCCGGCAAAACCTGCGACCAGCGAAGGCCACGCCAAATGACTTCCACATTCCGGAAACCCAGGCACCGACCGCCGGGTCTTGATTCAGCTCTCTGACCAGCTTCGAACAGGTACGAATGCCCCACAAAACAGACCGTGGGTCGAGGGGAATCTGCAAAAAAATTAAAGCAAGTCTGGGCGGACATCAGACACAAAACAATTAGACTTCCAGCGACCAATACGTTGCACTTCAGCATCAGGTAACCCCCACCCTGGCAGCCTCCGTCGCCGCGCCAATCCTGAAAGAATGTGACCCATAATCTGACGGCAGGAAACCGAGGACAGTTAATCAGCGACGGAAAACCGAGCAAAATTGAAAGCGGGTGAGAGGGGAGGACGTTGCATGGCATAAAAACAAGGGGCATGGAGGGCGAATTCCAAGGTCACCGCGACTGGGCAAGCAGGGCCGGGAATGCGATATAACGACACGCTAGAACCCCGGCCAAAAATATCAGTTTTTGACCGGCGGAGGCGAATGCGCACCAAGGAATCCGTAATAAGGACATCCTCTTGCAAAACACCCCCTGGCCGGAACTTGGACGGGGGGAGGAGCTCACTTATCCGAAAAGCTCCGAAAAACGCAAGGCAAAATGCAGCGCGAAACACCAAGACTTCTTGCGGGGAAGGGCAAACTTGTTGCAATGCCTGAAGCAGTTGGACCAGTAGATGAAATGAAACCGGGTGCCGATGCTCTTTCCGCACGGCCTCCTTCCGCCAGCCCTTAAGGGCCTGGCGACTAAGAAAAATTTGGTGACATCCGCCCAACCCAATAACCAAAAATAAAAGCTAACCCCGGCTAAGCGGCGTTGGATAACGGACGCGGAAACGCCGGCTTCCCTTGCCTGCAAAATAAAGTCGATGGTTACGCTCAGACGATCTGACACAGAGGAATGAACCAGATGGGTCCATGCTAGCGCTACCCAGCCAGCCCAGACCTTACCATAACCCGTCCAGGTCCTAGGAGCCACTGAGGCTCTGATGAGAGGCATCACTCGCTCAGCGGGATGTCCCAGAGATGGCACATGGAGCCCTCCAGTGAAGCTGCTGGCACTAGGGTCCGGAACTCCTGCCAATGAAAGCGAGAAAGCGCATCAGCAGCGCTGTTAATGATACCTGGAACATGAGAGGCACGAAAATAAATATTATCCTGTAAACATCTTAACACCAGGTGCCGAACAACGCCAAAACCGGGGGGTGGGGGATCAGGAAGACAACCGGTAAACGCAATGAACCACAGACATGTTATCCGTGCAAAAACATACCCTCCTATTTTGTAGCGAAGGTCCCCATAATTCGATGGCCACTATAATGGGAAAAAGTTCCAACAAAGTAATATTGGAACAAAGGCCCGCCGCGCGCCACTCCTGAGGCCAGGGAGATGCGCACCACTGTGTACCTAGGATGGCACCAAAACCGGCAGAACCCGCCGAGTCAGTAAACAGGGACAGGTCGGGCAGGAAATTTCCGGGAGCTGCCAGCACGTATGGCCGTTGTAAGAAAGCAGAAAACTGCGCCACACCTGAAAGTCCCATTTAAGCTTGAGCGTTAAGCGTACGTGACACAATGTCCGACTTCGCCAATAAAGCACCCCGGCCTGCCGCTCTCAGTAAAGAGACTGCCCTGTCAAAGGAAACATAGGAGACTGTAGCGTCCACCTTAGAAATCCCGTCATTGACAGAATCGCCTTTGGGAAGGACAAATGATGGATAAGTCTAAAACTGCCAGGTTCCCGCTTCGGTACCAGGCCCAATGGAGAAACCCGGATATTATCAAAAGGAGGGATGAAAAAGGGGCCAACTATTCTACCTAACTCAACCTCCTTCCGAATTTTAGACCGCAAAACCTCCGAATACCAGGAGGCAGACGGAAGGTTGACCGCCCAGCTAGGGCGTCAGGATAACCGAAAAGGGATGAAAAAACCGAAGGTAAAACCAAACCTAAGCTCAGCGGAAGCCCTTTTATTGGGGTACAGCTCTAACCACGGGGACATCTCTGCTACGCTCACTGGGCTCTTTTGTGGTAGATCTGGCCGGCTGCTGTCTAGGGCATCGAATGGCCGCATGAGATCCCCCACAGACGGAACACTCATGTTTGAATTTACATATAGAGAAGAACCTACAGTGGCCTTCGTTATACATCCAGCAGGATCCTGGCCTGCGGATTGACACAGGCCCCTGACCGCTGGAAGTGAGGCCGGGGGCCGCTGCCTGAAAGGGCACAGATTTTTGTGACAGCATCAGTCGCAACCAGAGGTCTGTGGATTTGACACCCCAACCGATATGCGGTTGAAGCGCCAATCGCCTACAGAACTCCTCGTCGTAGCGCCACCAGGCAGAACCGCCGTGGGACTTATAGGCGCTATAAACGGATTCCAAATACAGAAATAATTCACTGCAGCGCTCCGGGTGCTTCTGTGCCATGACATAAACTAAGACCGAGAAGGCCTGTAGCCAATTACTCATGGTGCGCACCACCTTGGGCCGGCGATCGGTGAACCTGTCTGAATTGGGGGGGGGGCGCTATTTATCTACAGTATGCTGGTCTACAGTAACTAATGACCAGATGTCTATGTATTGGTTAGACCAAATTTTCTCCATAGTGTCCATGTCCAAATGCGCCCCCAAAGGAGACAGGCCGCAGAATAGCGATTCTTTATGATCACCAGCCCTAGGCGGGGCAGAAGGAGGGGGCTTACCTGCAACAGCATTACTCCCGTCCAAATGCGACAATAAAGATTTAAGTACTGGGACCAACTGAGGACCCAAAGAGGCCCCCCAAGCCCCCGTAAAATTCAACTCACCGGTAGTAGAAGGACCTGGAGGTTCCACTGGAGCGATTGGAGGATTCGGATCCTGAACCGCGCTGGCCCGGCTGGCCCCGCGAGAAGACCGTGCAGCTGATGCATGGGAACCCCTTCTGCGTCGTGAATGAGACCTGCCAGCGGTATCGCTGCAGGAGCTGACCTCCGATGATGAAGGTGACCGCCAGCGAGACGATCTGGAGCGGGCACTTCTGTGGGACCGTCGCGCAGACCGTGAACGATAACGGGAACAACGTGGATGACAAGCTGCCGACCTGCGTCGAAAACGGCGGTCGGATACATCAGGTGAGTTTGAAGGTGAGCGCCTTCTGGAATTGGGGCGTTCCCCCATATGCGCAATAGGGGCAGAGAGCCCAGTAGGGGGCCCTAAATGTGCCATAAGCGATGAGGAAGTGGTAGGATTGGCTACAATAAAGTCAGGCAGGGTGGCCTGGGTGGGATTGGGGGGTTGGGGGCATTGGGTTGGCAGGAGCATTAGTGCAACTGTTGGCAGGCCCAGGAGCCTGTACCTCGGTAGAGAGGGCATCCCTGGGCTCATCTGCAGATGACACATTGGAATTTCTATTACCCATTATTCCTGGGCTGACAGTCTGCAGCAGGGAGCCGAGGAGAGAGGGGAAACTGCTGGGAACTGGAGGGGGGCGGAGCCACAGACCACGCTGCCGGAAGCCCTGCCTGCACTCCGGCAAGCGCTCTGGAGACATCGCTACCCCGCTCATTAACACAGGTAAGCGCAGCTGTATGCTGCGCTCCAGGGACCTGGGATGCCTGGGCACTTAGAGCCAGAGCCGGAGCAGATATCAAAGCCGATGTGTGTACACTAGCAGTGCTACTAGGCACTAGCTCTGGCAAGGGGACAGAGGGAGCTCGGGGGTTAATGAAAGAAGCAGGGGGCGGGAGACCAGAATGTGCTGCAGGCTGAGCTGATAACGTTCCTGCACACAGGCTGGAGGCTGCGCCCCCCGCTTTGAAACTCTCACACGTGGAGGAGGGAGAGATAAGTCTGGCTGGGGCTCTAGTATGCCGTTTAGGGCGGCCAGAAACTAAAGAGTCCCCTGCAGGCATCGCAGGAGGGGGCTCCTGAAAGCCAGCAATGAGGGATGATAGGAAAGATGGGTTTTCCTGGACTCTAGCAGCTAGGGCTGCCAGGAGGGCTCTGTCGTCGGCCATACCTTGGTCAGGAAGCTTCCTTCCAGAGGTGCCGGAGACTAAGAGGCAAGACACAGGGATGACCCTCCTTTTTATTAACTCTAAGGGTGGTATCTTCACCCATTACCCCGCCCCCCCCAAGGGAGGAAGGGAGTGAACACCAACAACCAGCTATGTAGCTTCAGCAGAAAGACAGTGGGATTTCAACACCCAAACTGCCAGGCAGTGTCTGCAGTCCGGCGCGCCTGCGTTATACACTGTGGCGCTAGTAGCCTTTTTAGTGCCGAAAAGTTCGGGTCCCCAATGACTTCAATGGGGTTCGGGTTCGGGACGAAGTTCGGGTCGGGTTCGGATCCCGAACCCGAACATTTCCGGGAAGTTCGGCCGAACTTCTCGAACCCGAACATCCAGGTGTTCGCTCAACTCTATCTCTGAGCTGTAGCCCTCACTTTCCAAGTGCAGACTTTCCAGGGTCTGCAGGGCTAGTTGTTCTCTCTGGAATAGTTTACTAGTATATGTACTCATACTAGCAAATTGCTTGTGCAGTGCTAACTTCTGTGCAAACAGATTAATGTCCTTAATCCAGTTAAATTTGTCAAACCGTGGTACTGGTGTGAATGTGAGTCCTTTTTGCAGTAATGTGATTTGTGCCTTTGTAAGGGACAGTGCTGACAGATTTATAATCTGGGTTATCTCCAAGTTTCCAATTGTTTTGTCAGTTATTTCGTGTTGTAACCCCTAAAAAAGAGGGGCAATGGGTGGTATGGCAAAGAGGTTTGATTGTCCTGACATAGGTTGACCCTGATTCTGTTGCACTGAAGCATTTATTGTGCTTTTGATTCCATGTGTAGATGATGGTGGTGCTGTTTCTGGGGTACTTGATGTTTCTGAAGTTGTTTTGGGTCTTATTGACGTACTGTTGTCCATTTTGTTCTGGACTGAACACTGTGCTGTCACCATATCCCAGTGTCACATACAGAAGGGGACAAAACCTTAGGGACAAACTCGTCCATAGTTTTCTTACTAAAAAAGAGACGACAAATACAAATTGGTTAACATTGAACATTATGGGCTCCTTCCCATGTGGTAATTGCACTTTTTGCAAATATCTACCGAGAATAAAGACCTTTAAAAACCTGACGGATGGACGTGAATATGCAATCAAGGAATTTTTCAATTGTCGCAGCAGCGGAATAATTTATGTTGCATCATGTAATTGCCCAAAATTATATGTGGGTAAAACCACACAGGAATTAGGACGGAGAATATCAGGGCATATTAGCGCCATAAATACAGGTAAAGATACGTCACTTTACAGGCATATCATATACGTCCATGGTGGGAACATTGAAGTCCTAAAATTCTGGGGACTGATAAAGATGACTCTGAGACCCAGGAGACCCTGAGCCCAAGAGGCCTAATTGAAGGCTTCTCATTTACGGCCTTCATTTAATGGAAAATCATGTACATATAATATATAAATATAAGAATGTTACAGCAACAGACAAGAGAAAACGTAAATTGACCCTATTATTATTGAGAAAATAATAAAAAATGTAAAAATAAAAAACAAAAAATATCATATATATATATATATATATATAAAAATAAGAAAATCAAGAAAGAATAGGAGATAGTGACATGTGACGAGTGGCCTCTCAGCTGTGTAATCATAAATTTGGAGTGGGCAGGAACTACATATATATACATTTCCTATGGACAGACCATAGATGCCATGAAAAAGCATCAATACAGACCGAGAACTAGTATAGAACAATACCAACAACTCAAATTATATCAGATAGGTATCTGAGATGGAGGTGTGGCAATTTGGAGAAAAACTGTACTCATAGTAATTAGTGCTGTGTTTAATAAGGAGTAATCCTCGGTGGAAGGTAGATACATTATTGGTTAAAAACGTAAACATTATAAAGGAAGGTGAACATAATAGCACCGTTGGAGGCAGACACAGATTTGCCACGTAATCCCCTATCGTAACCCCCGATGGACTGGCAAGAATGAGTTAACGGGGTGGGGAAAAGGAGGAGGCATGGCATACAAAAGGGAAGGCAACCACAATATTGCATCTACCTGTGACTATTGTATACCCTAGGAGCGCACCAGATATACGTCATAAGATGCGCCCCAGCTCTGATCGCATCTACAATGGCCTTTGGAGCCAGGAGCGCACAGTATATACGTATGATGACGCGCTGCTTCATGATTGGCTCTGGGATGTGCCAGTTAGATTTAGCGGCACAACCAGTGGTGAGAACGTAGGGATGGGCGTGACTCTCTACGACATAAAAAGAGGTCATTATGAGTGCGCGCGCACCTATACCCCACATCCCCTGACGAAGCCACGCGAGTGGCGGAACATGTCGGGAGGGGTGTATTAGTATAGCGATTTTAGACAGAGCAAGTGTGGGAATTTAGGAGTACTACGAGCGAGACAGGTAGCCGGAGATAGCAGGTAGTAAGGGACAAAGTCTTTGGAATACTCCATACAGAGATATCAAGATTAAAGGAGATTATAATAGCAGCCACCAGGCGGTGACTGAGGCACTCTGCGGCGTGACCTCCAGGCTATAGGACACTAGCACAAACCTGAGGAGTAGCGAATAGTTGCCAATCGGGAACTGCCTCCCAGGCATTGATACAAGTGTTACAGTGTGTGCTACAGGAGGCAGGCATGCTCAACGGGTGCTGTACAGTGGTAAAAAACTGAAGGACGACTACCATGAATGTTTAAGGGGGCCCTGACAATGGCAATAGTAGTACACCTTATAGATACAAGTATATAAACATTAGGTTGCCTCCAGGGACCAGGACCCACAAAATTCAGTCTATCACCCCACTGAACTCTGATGATTTTAATAATAGATTTTCTTTTTGTGTGTTTGTTTTAAATAAATGAAATAAAGATAAGATCTTAGTATCAGTTAGGGATCCCTAAAGGGATTTTTGGTCCCATAGATAGTGTAGAGATGGCAGCAGCAGCTGCATCGGGAGACCACAAAGTGACCCGTTGACAGAGTGGGGCAGTGGGTCGCAATACCAGTACCCGCTGACGAAGGTAGGTGAAAGAAGGAGCACTTGGCATCAGATGTGTGGTATCAGGCGGGTGGCAGCATCAGAGTAGTAGCTGAGGCAGGTAGCCACAAGAAACCGGTCTCTTTTGTCAAAGTGTTGGTGTGGCACCATGGATGATCTAGTCTGATGCATCATGAATTGGTGGTTGGAAATCCTGGCTGATCCATGCCTGATTCATCTTGACAAAGGTCAGTCTCTCCACATTGTGGGTGGATAGGCCAGTTGTCCTTGGGGTAACTATGGCCCCTGCTGCACTAAACACCCGCTCTGATGCCACACTACTGGCCGGGCAGGACAGCTTTTCCAGGGCAAACTCTGCCAGTTGCGGCCACAAATCCAGTTTGGCTGCCCAGTAGTCCAGCAGATCTTCAATATGGGTTGGCAGGGTGCTGTCCAAGTATGCCACTACCTGCTGGTTCAGGTCCTGCTCCAGGTCTACCTGCTGCTGCTGGTGAGTAGTTTCTTCACTATGCGGGTGAAGAAAGCTACTCATCAGCAACTGTAGACAGGCTGTTGCTGATGGAGCTGGTACTGCTCCTGCCACCCCACCCCTCCACAGCAGCCATGGCAGTAGAAGGTGAGTGCAGAGGGACCCCCCGTTAGACCTGCGAGAGGATAGACGATGATGCAGATAGGCAGCGGCCAACTGACCACATAGGATATCTCTGTAGTAGTTCAGTTTGTCCTCCCTCTCAGTGGGTGTAAAAAAAAGGCCCCCATTCTGGACTGGTAGCGAGGGCCCAACAAGGTGGAGAGCCAGAAGTCATCCCTCTGCCGAATTGTGACAATTTGGCTGTCACTATGCAAGCAAGTGAGCATCCTTTGGGCCATTTGTGCAAGTGACTCAGAGGGACTCCCTGCCTCCATGTCCACTGCATACTGCCACGGTGTGTCTGGGTAATCTCTCTCGTCTTCCTCAACACCCTGTAGCTCCTCTGGCTGATCCTGCTCCTCCTCTCCTGTCACCTGAGTAGAAAAACCACCCATTTTGCTACACATTGCCTGTGCTTCAATGTCCTCCCCCCCCTCCTCCTCCTCTTCCAGTTCAGCCCCCACAGGGCTCATGTTGCCATGAGATTTAGGCACTACGTCTCCAGTCTCCTGACCAGCAATTGTTGCCACCATCTGTTCCAGGACATGAAGCAATGGAATGACTCAGTTTATCCCATAGTCCTGGCGACTGACAATTAACGTGGCGTCCTCAAAAGGCTGGAGCAAAAGGCAGGTGTCACGCATGAACTGCCACTGGCTAACATCAAAGTTACACAGGGGAGTACTACTATCTTCAGTGGCGCAGTTTCTCCTAGCTCTTAAATACTGTCCCACAGGTATCCCCTTTTTCAGAGCCATAGGGTGCCAACTCATTCAGTGGAGGAGACTATTAGTCGAGGTGGGTTTTCGATAAATTTCCGTTAAAATCTGTCCATCCGTTCCCTTCTGGATCAATAGATCTAGGAAGAAGATTTGGGTTTGATGAATCTCAAAAGTAAAGTGCATCCCTATTTCATTGTGGTTCAGCATATAAACAAAATTAATGAATTCCTGTTTATCACCATCCCAAAACAACAAAACATCATCAATAAATCTCCCCCAAAATAAAATGTGACTAGTGAAATGTGCAATTCTATCTGAAAATACTATCGTGTCCTCCCACCACCCCAAAAATTAATTTGCGAACGTCGGTGCACAAGGGGTCCCCATCGCGGTACCCTTCATTTGTTTATAGAAGGTACCGTTGCATAGGAAATAGTTGTGAGTGAGAATGAATTTTAACAAACAAATAACAAAATCGTTGTGTTCGTGAAAACTAGTGCTCTTAGTGTCCAGAAAGTATTTGGTGGCTTTTATTCCTAGGTCATGTTCGATGTTACTGTACAAAGCCTTCACATCCAAGCTGGCCAGATATGTGGACGGGGACAGTGAGATTTCCCGGATTTTGTTTAGTACATCGGTGGTGTCCTTTATGTAAGAAGGCAAGGATGCCACAAATGGTCTCAGTATCTCGTCCACATATTCACTGGCTGGTTGACTTAGGGAGTCAATCCCTGACACGATTGGACGCCCAGGTATGGGATTCTTCTTTTTGTGCACCTTTGGCAGTGCATAGAATGTAGGGATAGTGGGGCTTTTTCTGTAAAGAAAATCAAACTCTTCTTTTGATATCAGACATTGATCTCTAGCTGTCTTTAAGATGCTTTTCAAGTCCTCTAGGTGCCTCCTGGTTGGATTATCCTGTAATATCTGATATATTTCCCTATCCATTAGCAGCATGTCTACCATATTGTCATAGTCTGCCCTATCTTGGACCACTATGTTCCTTCCTTTATCACTTGCTTTCAGGATTATATCCTTATTTGCTCTCAAATCTTCCAGAGCAATAACTTCCTCATCTGTCAAGTTTTCGGGGATGGTTTCCTTATAGATTTTTTATTTATTTATCTTTTGAGACACCAGATGAACAAAGGTCTCTATATTTTTAAACTGCGAAAAGGGGCGATCCATTTGGATCTAGGTTTCAGGTTTGTCAATGGGGGTATGATCTCTGAGCTGTAGCCCTCACTTTCCAAGTGCAGACTTTCCAGGGTCTGCAGGGCTAGTTGTTCTCTCTGGATCAGTTTACTAGTATCTGTACTCATATGTCACGGCTGTATGTGAGCAACAAGAGCATGCACAGAAAATAGAGCTACTGACCGGACATAAACTAGGGAGGATAAAGGGTGACCCCTGTCAGACCCTCAAAGCTCTCCCTATGCTGCTAAGCCCATGCCCGGATCCAAATGGTGGAACGAGGCATGCCCGCGTGCCTAAGACTGATGACCACTGTAACCCCTACAATAGTGGAAGGGGCACGGCCACCGGTGCCCTGCTCAGTATATGGAGGGAACCGTGGTCGCCTCGGATCCAGTCAGAAAACACACAGATACACAACAATGTCTGCACACTTAGCTGAAGGAGCTGCAGCCGCAGTGAAGACGGATCCAAAGACAGGCTGGCAATATCCGGAGTACTTGCTGCAGCAGAACACAGGTCCAGTGAAAGGATAGCATACAAGGGAAGATACTCAAGCAAGAGCTACAACTCAAATGAGAAATATAATCCACACACTACAAAAGGAGGAGGGGTGATTTAAAGGCAGGGAAATCAAACGCAGGAGGAACAGCTGGGAGGAAGGAAACAGAAAGTAAAGAGCTCATCACAGGGGCGGAGAAACAGAGCAGTGAGAACTCCTCCAAGCTCTGGTAGTGACAGTACCCCCCCCCCCCCTCTACGGGTGGACTCCGGACACCCAGGACCCACCTTCTCAGGATGAGCCCTATGAAATGCCCTGATGAGGCGAGTGGCTTTAATGTCCGACACCGGAACCCACATCCTCTCCTCAGGACCATAACCCTTCCAATGAACGAGGTACTGAAGAGAACCGCGAACAACGCGAGAGTCCACAATTCTGGAAACCTCAAACTCCAGATTGCCATCAACCAAAATCGGAGGAGGAGGCAAAGAGGAGGGTACCGTGGGCTGGACATATGGTTTTAAGAGAGATCTGTGAAATACATTATGTATCTTCCAAACCCGTGGAAGATCAAGACGGAAGGCAACAGGATTGATGACTGACAAGATTTTATAAGGCCCAATAAACTTGGGACCCAATTTCCAGGAGGGAACCTTCAGTTTAATATTTCTTGTAGACAACCACACCAGATCACCCACATTCAGGTCTGGACCAGGCACACGTCTCTTATCAGCCACACGCTTATACTTCTCACTCATCTTTCTAAGATTACTCTGAATCTTTTGCCAAATGGTAGACAAAGACGAGGAAAATCTCTCCTCCTCAGGTAAACCAGAAAGAGCCCCTCCCGAGAATGTCCCAAACTGCGGATGGAACCCATATGCACCAAAGAATGGTGACTTCTCAGAGGACTCCTGACGACGGTTATTCAGAGCAAACTCAGCAAGAGGGAGAAATGAACACCAATCCTCCTGGTTCTCTGCCACAAAACAGCGCAAATATGTCTCCAGATTCTGATTGAGGCGCTCAGTCTGACCATTCGACTGCGGGTGAAAAGCAGAAGAGAAGGACAGCCGAACCCCCAGGCGAGAACAGAAAGCCTTCCAGAATCTGGACACAAACTGCGTGCCTCTATCGGAAACAATATCAGAGGGAATGCCATGCAATTTAACAATATGGTCGACAAAAGCTTGCGCCAACGTTTTAGCATTGGGTAAACCAGGGAAAGGTACGAAATGAGCCATCTTGCTAAAACGGTCCACCACCACCAGGATCACCGACTTCCCTGAGGAACGAGGAAGATCTGTGATAAAGTCCATGGACAGGTGTGTCCAAGGACGGGAAGGTATGGGTAACGGAAGAAGGGAACCTGAAGGCCGTGAACGAGGGACCTTAGCGCGAGCGCACGTCTCACAAGCAGCCACAAAACCCTCCACCGACTTACGAAGAGCCGGCCATCAAAATCTCCGAGCAATGAGATCTACCGTGGCTCTACTCCCGGGGTGACCAGCAAGAACAGTATCATGATGCTCCTTGAAGAGTTTGTGACGTAGCTCAGGAGGCACAAACAACTTCCCAGAAGGACAACGGGCAGGTGCCTCAGTCTGGGCAGCCTGGACCTCGGCCTCCAAATCAGAATATAGAGCAGAAACAACTACCCCCTCCGCCAAAATGGGACCCGGGTCCTCGGAGTTTCCTCCTCCCGGAAAACAGCGAGAGAGAGCATCAGCCTTCACATTTTTGATCCCAGGGCGGAATGTAACGACAAAATTGAATCTGCAGAAGAACAGAGACCATCTGGCCTGTCTCGGATTCATACGCCTGGCCGACTCCAAGTATGCCAGATTCTTATGGTCGGTAAAAACGGTGATAGGGTGCCTGGCCCCCTCCAACCAATGGCGCCATTCCTCGAAAGCCAACTTGATGGCCAACAACTCCCTATCTCCCACATCATAGTTTTTCTCTGCCGGGGAGAGTTTTTTAGAGAAAAAGGCACAGGGTCGCCATTTGGCAGGAGAAGGGCCCTGGGACAAAACCGCACCCACACCCACCTCGGAAGCATCCACCTCAACAATAAAAGGTAAGGAAACATCCGGATGCACCAAGATGGGAGCAGATGCAAAACTCTCTTTAATCTTAGAAAAAGCTGCAAGTGCCTCCTCCGACCAAGAGGAAAAATCTGCCCCCTTTTTTGTCATGTCAGTGAGGGGTTTGACAACAGAGGAATAATTCAAAATGAACTTTCTGTAATAGTTATTAAAACCCAGAAAGCGCATCAATGCCTTCTGATTCTCAGGAAGCTCCCACTCAAGTACAGCACGGACCTTCTCCGGATCCATGCGAAAACCAGAAGCAGAGAGGAGAAAACCCAGAAATTGAATATCCGATACCATAAAAAGACATTTCTCCAGCTTGGCGTACAATTTATTTTCCCGCAGAATCTGCAGAACCTGAAAAAGATGATCCTGATGGGTCTGAACATCAGGGGAAAAAATCAAAATATCATCAAGATACACCAATACAAATTTCCCCATTAAATGGTAGAAAATACTGTTAACAAAATGCTGAAAGACGGCCGGAGCATTCATCAGGCCGAAAGGCATAACGAGATTCTCGAAATGCCCGTTAGGGGTATTAAAGGACGTTTTCCATTCATCCCCCTCTCTGACCCTGACCAGGTTGTACGCGCCTCTCAAATCCAATTTGGAAAAAACCTTGGCCCCAACAATTTGGTTGAAGAGGTCCGGGATCAGAGGAAGGGGATAGGGATCGCGAATCGTGATACGGTTCAGCTCCCTAAAATCTAGGCAAGGTCTCAGAGAGCCATCTTTTTTTTTAACAAAAAAAAAAACAGCGGCAACAGGTGATTTTGAGGGACAAATATGCCCCTTATCGAGACTCTCGGAGATATAGGTTTGCATTGCGATTCTTTCCGGTTGTGAGAGATTGTAGAGGCGAGCTTTTGGCAGCTTGGCGCCGGGAATGAGGTTAATGGGACAGTCAAACTCCCGGTGAGGAGGTAGCTCCTGAACACCGCTCTCGGAAAACACGTCCGAGAAATCAGAGAGAAATTATGGCACAGTTTTAGTAGACACCTCTGCAAAAGTCGCTGTAAGACAATTCTCTCTACAAAAGTCACTCCACTCATTTATTTGCCTTCCTTGCCAATCAATAGTGGGGTTATGTCTAGTGAGCCAGGGTAACCCCAAAACTAGAGGAGAAGGCAATCCGTTAAGGACAAAACAAGATATATCCTCCACATGAGTGTCACCTACAGCTAGCCGGATATTGTGAACAATGCCCTTCAGAGATCTCTGTGAGAGTGGAGCAGAGTCAATAGCAAAAACAGGTATATCCTTTTCTAATGTGCAAACCTGAAAACCATGCATGGCTACAAATTGAGTGTCAATAAGATTGACGGCCGCTCCACTATCGACAAAAATCTCACAAGAAATGACTTTGCTCTCTAGCGCCACCCTGGCAGACAGGAGAAAACCGAAACTGCAGGTCAGAGGAAAAGCATCAATTCCTACATCAACTTTGCCCAAAGTAGCAGATGAAGCAGAGTTTGATGATTTACCTTTTGAGGTTTTTCTCTTATTATCGCTCTTAGTACAGTTCAAGAATCTCCTAGACGGACAAACATTTGCCAAATGACCTATGCCCCCACAACAAAAACACACCATACTCTGAGGACTAAATCCTCTTTTATCAGGGGCAAGTCGACCTAGCTGCATGGGCTCCTCCTCAGAGGGGAGCGAGACAGGATGAGTCTGCACCACTGCCCCTAGACTGACAATGGCTGGACAGAGAGGTCTCGTTTCTTTCTCTTAGACACCTGTCAAGGTGTACCGCCAATGACATGGCAGACTCTAAGGACGTTGGTCTCTCATGGAAAGCAAACGCATCTTTCAATCTCTCTGAGAGACCATGATAGAACTGACTCCGGAGTGCAGCATCATTCCAACCTGAATCAGCTGCCCATCTCCGAAATTCAGAACAATGAAGCTCCGCAGACAGTTTGCTCTGGCATAAAAAACGTAAGTTAGATTCGGCCAGAGCAACACGATCCGGGTCATCATATATCTGCCCCAGGGCCACAAAAAATCCTTCCACGGATCGAAGGGAGGGATCCCCTGATGGCAGCGAAAAAGCCCAAGTCTGAGCATTACCCCTGAGCAGGGAGATGACAATCCTCACCCTCTGCTCCTGATTACCAGAGGAATGGGGACACAAGCAAAAATGGAGTTTGCATGCCTCTCTGAAGCGAACAAAACTCTCACTGCCCCCGTAGAACGTTTCCGGAAGTGAGACCTTTGGCTCGCAACAGACTCCATGGGCCGGAGCAGAGCCCAATGCTTGAAGCTGAGTCATAGATTGACGGAGATCGGCTACCTCCAAAGAAAGACCCTGCATGCGGTCAACCAGGCCAGAAAGCGGATCCATGTAAAAAAAAGACGGTTTTGGTGGATTATAATGTCACGGCTGTATGTGAGCAACAAGAGCATGCACAGAAAATAGAGCTACTGACCGGACCCAAACTAGGGAGGATAAAGGGTGACCCCTGTCAGACCCTCAAAGCTCTCCCTATGCTGCTAAGCCCATGCCCGGATCCAAATGGTGGAACGAGGCATGCCCGCGTACCTAAGACTGATGACCACTGTAACCCCTACAATAGTGGAAGGGGCACGGCCACCGGTGCCCTGCTCAGTATATGGAGGGAACCGTGGTCGCCTCGGATCCAGTCAGAAAACACACAGATACACAACAATGTCTGCACACTTAGCTGAAGGAGCTGCAGCCGCAGTGAAGACGGATCCAAAGACAGGCTGGCAATATCCGGAGTACTTGCTGCAGCAGAACACAGGTCCAGTGAAAGGATAGCATACAAGGGAAGATACTCAAGCAAGAGCTACAACTCAAATGAGAAATATAATCCACACACTACAAAAGGAGGAGGGGTGATTTAAAGGCAGGGAAATCAAACGCAGGAGGAACAGCTGGGAGGAAGGAAACAGAAAGTAAAGAGCTCATCACAGGGGCGGAGAAACAGAGCAGTGAGAACTCCTCCAAGCTCTGGTAGTGACACACAGGCCGCAGCCAATGTGCACAAGCTTACGTTTATTAAAATGAACCAGGCATGGATCCCATAGGACTTGTACGTACCTTGTGCAAAATAGACATTTATACCAGTCTCAACCAACCATTCTTGTACTCAAGTGCACTTATTCTTTGTTTTATTTTGTTATATGTCCTAATATTTTGGGGGATATAAAAAAATGTAAAAATAAAATATAACACAAATCAGTGTTGGCTACCTATTCATCCTTCACCGCCGCTTCCACCTACACCGCCACGTCAACCTACACCGCCACATCCACCCATCCACCGCCTCCTCAACCTCCTACTCCTAGATCCAGATTGTTATTTTTAATTTTTCTGTATTTTATGTTATTTTAAGTCATTTCCCTATCCATATTTGTTTGCAGAACAGTTGCCATGCTCTTAAGCACATTTTGATGCCTTTTGCAGCCCTCTTGCCCTTTCCAGGACTATTTTAGAGCCATTTTAGTGCCCAAAAGTTCGGGTCCCCATTGACTTCAATACCTAATATGTATACTTTTTCTTATTTATTTAAGTTTTACATAATAATAGCATATTTGAAACCAAAAAAATGATGTTTTAGTGTCTCATAGTCTGAGAGCCATAGTTTTTTTTGGGCGATTGTCTTAAATAGGGTATAATTTTTTACGGGATGAGGTGACGGTTTGATTGGTACTATTTTGGGGGGCGTATACCTTTGTGATCGCTTGGTGTTGCACTTTTTGTGATGTAAGGTGACAAAAATGGCTTTTTTGGCACTGTTTTTTATATATATATTTTTTTTTTACTGTATTCACCTGAGGGGATAGGTCATGTGATATTTTTTATCAAGCATGTTCTTATGGATGCGGTGATACCAAATATGTACACTTTTTTTTATTTGTTTCACTTTAACACAATAATAGCATATTTGAAATATGTTCTGAGAGCTATAATTTTTTTATTTTTTGAGCGATTTTCTTTTGTAGGGTCTCATTTTTTGCGGGATGAGGTGACAGTTTTATTGGTATCATTTTGTTTGACATACGCCTTTCTGATCGCTCGGTGTTGCACTTTTTTTTTGACAGTTTTTATTTTAATTTTTTATGGTGTTTATCGGACGGGGTCGATCATGTGATATATTTATAGAGACGATCTTTACGGACGCGGTGATACCTAATATGTGTAGTTTTTTTTATAGGAAAAGGCAATTTATTTATTTTATTTACATTTTTATTTATTTATTTTTACTTTTATTATTAGAATTTTTTTTTTTTATCAAGTCTCACTTGGATCTTGAAGATCCAGTGGGGCGTATGGCTGTACTATACTTTGCAATGCTCTTGCATTGCAAAGTATGATACTATCAGATTTCCTGTAGATGGCAACACCGGACACCTGTGCAAAGCGTTTGGTTGTCATCAGCCCCGATGGTTGAGAGAGGGAGTCCCCTCCCTCTTTTAACCCCATGGATGCCACTGCCGCGCCATCTAAGGGGTTACAGCGGACACTTGCTGCTGATGGCGGCGGCTCAGGAACGGAGTCGCTGCCATTAAATACAGAAGGGGGGCTGCATCGGGGGCAGGGGGTACAAATGTGGGCAGCGCTCGAAAGGGGGGGGCACAGATGGGGGCAGGATGCATGGATGGGGGGGAGGGGGGACCGCATCAGGGGTAGGCAGGGACAGATGGCGGAGGCAGGGCTCACAAGGGGGGGTTTGGAGGCGCACAAGGGGCACCAGGATGGGCACCAGGACACATTACTTGATTTCAGGCTCTGATCTGCAGAGCGCAGATCAGAGCCTGAAACAGGTACTTTTACACTGCCGCGATCCGATCTCCGGCAAGGGACTCTGATTGGTCCCTTGCCGGCATTACTGCACTGTATGCTGTCCATGACAGCAGCAGTGCAGGGGCAGAAGCTTTAAGGCTACTTTCACACTAGGGAAAGGACGAATCCGACAGGCTGCTAACCCTGTCGGATCCATCCTGCCACTATTTTGCCGTGCCGCCGGACTGCCGCTCTGTCCCCATTGAATATAATGGGGACGGGGGCGGAGCTCCAGCGCAGCACGGCAGTGCACGGCGAGAGGCCGCCGGACTAAAAGTACTGCATGTCCGACTTTTTAGTCCTGCGCCGGAGCTCCGCCCCCGTCCCTATTATAGTCAATGGGGACGGAGCAGCAGTCCGGTAGCACATCGAAATAGCGGCAGGACAGATCCGACAGGGTGAAGAGCCTGTTGCATCCGTCCTGCCGCTAGTGTGAAAGTACCCTAATCCAAGCATTTTGTAACGCTTGGATTAAAGAGCTGCCATGACGTCTATACACGTGCTAGCTGAACGGGTTATGTGCAGCTAGCACGTATATAGCCGTATGGCAGTCGGGAAGGGGTTAAAAAGTATAACATATCTGACACCCTGGTGTGTTTTTAAACATGCTGTTGGTGATCATTGTCAACCATGCTTTTACCCATAGCTATATATGTTATTGTCACTCTGACATTATTTGCCATTGCTGTCATTGGATTCTTCAACTTAACCCCTTAGTGACCAGCCTGTTTTGGGCTTTACTGACCAAGCGTTTTTCTTTCTTTTTTCATTGTCGCTTTCCAAGAGCTATAACTTTTTTATTTTTCTGTCCATAGAGCTGTATGAGGGCTTGTTTTTTATGGGACAAGTTGTAGTTTCTCATTGTTTCTTATTAACTTATATTAACTTTTTCTCGGAGGGAGATGGGGAAAAACCAGCAAAACCGCCACAGAGATATTACGTTATACATTTTACGGCGTTCATTCTTTGGTATAAATAACATATTACTGTATCTTTATTCCTTGGGTCAGTACGATTACAGCGATACTAAATACATATAGTTTTTTTTTATGTTTTAATGCTTTTTTGCAATAAAACCCCTTTTTTTAAAAGGAAGAAAATCTTTTTGCATTGCCGCTTCCTAAGACCAATAACTTTTTTCTTTTTCTTTCTATTGAGTTGTTTGAGGGCTTAATTTTTGCGGGATAACTTGCAGTTTTAATTGGTATAATTTTGGGGTAAATGATGCTTTTTGATCCCTTGTTATTAATTTTTTTTGGTGGTGACTAAGTTTATTCTTAGTCACCACCAAGGCAATTATGCCTTTTTTTTTTTAATTTTTTATGGCATTCACCATAAGAGATAATTTACATGATATTTGTGTAGTGTGGTTTATTATGGACGCAGAGATACCAAATATGCGGGGGAGACTTTTTTGGGAAATAGTGTTTAAACTCTTTAACCACTCAATAGTCCCACAAGGGGACTATAACAGCAATATTTAGTTTGTTTTAAAAATACAATGCACTATCCCTATACTGACATTGACTAAACACTATACCAGGCCCCAGCCAGCATTTACACACATCGGCACCTCGTGATCGCATTTGCAGGGTGCCGATGGGAAACAGAGGGAATCCACTCTCTTAGCCACAGCTTACATGTGGCGGGCACAATAGCCCGTTGCATGTAAGGGGTTAAATGCCCGGATCAACACTCCTGCCTGTCCGGGTTGTTAGAGCAGGAGTGCGGCTCTCATATAAGAACGCACTTAGACCGGGCCGCCGTGAAAAGGCATCGGCCCAGGCTATGGCCCTTTAGTGACTGCCATAACGGCGTATTGATGGTCACTAAGGGGTTAAAAAGCCTCTCTCAGTAGATTTTTACCCATGAAACTGACCTTTTGCATGTGTATTTGGCAGCTGAAGACATCTGTGTTGGCTCCATGTTCATTTGTGCCTACATTGTTAAAAAAAATTAAATAAGTCTCTAGGAGCAACAGGGATTTTGCTGTTACTCATAGATCCTCAGCTCCTTTTAAAACTGGTCACATTGCACTTTGATTGACAGGGCCAGACGTGATGATGTTGGCTGGCTTTACCTGACTGGCTTTGTCAATCAAAGAGCAGAGGGTGCCACAGTTTCAGAGAGAGCAGAGCCTCTAGGTATATTGACAATGCCCCCGCTCCTCCTAGAGGCTCATTTACATATGTAACATCCCAGAGTTATGTTACAAAACTCTTTTACCCCGCTACAACCTGTTAAGTGTACCTGCATTGTCATCCTGTGTAATTTAATGTCACATCCTCACAAATGTGCATTGGAATTCTTGTTAAATGTAAATTGTTGTAATTTCCATGTACACCAGCAGGTGGCAGCAATGTTTACCAGGAATCTAGAGCCAGTTTAGCATTTCTAGACTGGAATAGTACATTCCAGTTTAGCTCCCCCTTCTTTGAAGAGGTGTGGAATGTTCACACATCCTGCCTCATGGGTGGGGAAGGAAGTTTGTGTTAGTGTGCCAGCCACCCCGGCTAGGGGAAGGCTGTGCTGGTAGGAGCTCCCAGTTCTAGGGATCCCAAAACAGAATCTTGTCTCGGGTAAGGCATTGATCATCATTCCCAGCCTGAGCCCTTCAGCCTCAGCTGGTGGAAAGCAAGCAGCCACCTCCAGGACTCCAGGAAGAACCATACCCTGTGAACATAACTGTGAGTAACATCCAGAGACTAGGAGAAGCCAAATTCCTCCTCAGCTAGTCAGTTCCATACATAGCAGAAGATAGATAGAGCAGAAGATATAAATTCCTGCCATATTACAGAGCCACAAGCAGACGACTTATCCTGCAAGAGAGCTCCAGGCACATGATAGAAGCAGAAGACAGATTCCTGCCATACATTGCCAATACCTGCTGGGACTTCAGACTATTGCTGTATCTCATATGGATTACTGCTACATCAAGTAAAGACCAGTTTGAGTTATATTCCAAGTCTGGATCTCATTCATTGCTACCAAGTTCCTCAATTACTCCTACTAGCAACACTCATTTTATTGCAAGTAAGCCAGGATCCAGGAGTCCAGCCGTACCAAGGTAGGAGACACCGTTGACACCATTGATATTACCACACAGAGAGATTACACCACTCTGGCATTCCTAACCTCTTACGTGAGTTGCAACACCTTAAAGGGCCCTGTGTTAGTACCCTGTGCATGCTGCAATTGGCGTCACAAACAAAAACTATTAACTATCATTTACACCTGACCCAGTCATTGCATATTATAGCGTCAGAGTGCATTATTCCGTTCCGGCTTACTGCATATTTTGGCGTCACAAACAGGATCGAGCTGTGTGCCAACAGAACCGTATCCAAATGTGTGCTTAACCGGATCAAATTGCATGTTTCACAGTACTGCAAGATCTGAGGATTGTGCAAAAACCCTGAGGATTGACTTTGTTGCTTTGTTGCTGTGCCAGAAAGCGCTAAACGTGCGCTCCAGCACTCAAAGGGTTAATTCGCCATATTCGCAAAATGGCGATGCTTCTTCATGCCCAGAAGCGGGAAAACTCAGGAACGCCCTCTCAAGACCGCAAAGATGCCAAATACGCCCCCCTAGAAGCGGGAAAACTAAAGCCTGCCCACCAAGAACTTTGCAATGCGAGCCAAGGGAGTGCAGACTCCACCCTCAATTCCTGAAAGCACCCCGACAGTGGAGCCAAGGAAGATGGCGCTCCCTCCTCTAAAATGGGATCAGATGGCGATCCAGGGAGAGCTTGTTTATGAGATCCGGGTCTCTCAGCTTGTCAAGAGAGCTGGCCCCTGCACGTTTGGAACGTCCCCTGTGCCAGCGCATGCCGCCACCAGAGAAGAGGACATTGCGTCTACAGTCCGGACCTCGGAGGCTGTGGATTCCTCCGCTGCTACTGCTGACAGAGTTGAAGGTGAGACGTCCCCCAAGATGGCCACCGATGCTGAGCCTGCTCCCGCGGAGGATGCCGCTGACGTAGCTGCCCAAGCTTCAGACCAGCCTGCACCGCAGACAGCGATTGGATCCCGCGATGACCACCAGGAGGCACCGGAACCGGACACCTGGCCGTGACATCAGGTAGGAGCAGCTGCTCTCCCTGAGGCCCAGGCCCGGTCCGTATCTGCCCCTGCACCGCTCCCTGAGTGTCCCGATACCTCCAACAGGCCTAGGCCTGCTCCACCAACGACACTTACTGGTGCGGCGGAGGTGGCCGGAGCTTCCACTCTGCCGCCCCCAGTACCAATACTATCAAACCGGTATGTTTTAACCCCGAAGTCCCTTGGGAAATTACCGCCTATGCCCAGACGGCTTGGGAATACAAGTCCGCCATAGAAGAATGGGTGAAGCAGGTAGTAGATGAACCCCAGCCAGGAGACCCCAAATTGGCCAGGCGCACTGGGACTGTGGTCTGGTTTTCAGTTGAGAGAGGAGTGGGATTTCTCCAGGACAGCCACTCTGGGTTAGAGATCTTTGTGGGCCACCGCTCAGTCAAGCGACATTATCTACCACAGGCCCGTCACAATCTGTACGCAGGGGATCAAGTGGAGTATACCCCTATGTGCTCCGTCCAAGGCCCCTTTGCTGCCTGTGTGACTCTGCTGGATAAACCATTAACCCCTGCAGTTACCCCAGAGACCTGGCAGGAAGACCCAGGCTCTGCAGGGTAAGTCAGATTCTTACAAGAAACCCCAGAGGGCAGGTTGCGTTTCAGAGAGCAACCCCAACCAGAACCTGCACATCTCATCCCTGACCTGGCTGCACCACCAACACTACGGGTGTACAGTGTTCATTTTAGGACATGGTCAGATATCATAGTCAAGTATCAAAATAATTCCAATGTGACACCTGACCCTGATACCTGACCCTGACACCTGACCCTGACGCCTGACTCTGACGCCTGACTCTGACGCCTGACTCTGATGCCTGACGCCTGACCCTGACGCCTGACCCTGACACCTGACACCTGACTCTCATATCTGAGTTTGACTTATGCTCTTCATAGGTCAGGGTCAAAGTGAGAATGTATTTGTATGCTAAATCACACAACCAAAGTATGTCTATTGCTGAGCTTATAGCTCTGTGCCTAAATTGCTGTAAGATAACACATTACAGTGTTATGAGCGCATAGCTGATAGCTCAGTGGTAAGGAAGGGAACAAAGGATTTTAGGTTTACTGTGGTTTTGAATGCTACATCACTTAGATGAACAAAATGCCTAAGCTCATACAAGGCAAGCTGATAGCTCAGTGGTAATGCTGTTGCCCCATGTCCAGGCTTTCTGAGTTCAAATCACCTTTCAGCCTCAAAAAAATATTTACATTTTATTATGCCCTAGATAAGAGGCAAATTTAAATGATGTGTGAAGCTGATGTGTGACGATGATATCTCACTTCCTTCACTTCTCAGTGTCACAAAACATTTTAGCTTTACTGTGGTTTTATATGCTACATCACATAGATGAACAAAAATCACAAGCTTAACCACCTCAGCCCCCAGTGCTTAAACACCCTGAAAGACCAGGCCACTTTTTACACTTCTGACCTACACTACTTTCACCGTTTATTGCTCGGTCATGCAACTTACCACCCAAATGAATTTTACCTCCTTTTCTTCTCACTAATAGAGCTTTCATTTGGTGGTATTTCATTGCTGCTGACATTTTTACTTTTTTTGTTATTAATCGAAATTTAACGATTTTTTTGCAAAAAAATGACATTTTTCACTTTCAGTTGTAAAATTTTGCAAAAAAAACGACATCCATATATAAATTTTGCTCTAAATTTATTGTTCTACATGTCTTTGATAAAAAAAAAATGTTTGGGTAAAAAAAAAATGGTTTGGGTAAAAGTTAGAGCGTTTACAAACTATGGTACAAAAATGTGAATTTCCGCTTTTTGAAGCAGCTCTGACTTTCTGAGCACCTGTCATGTTTCCTGAGGTTCTACAATGCCCAGACAGTACAAACACCCCACAAATGACCCCATTTCGGAAAGTACACACCCTAAGGTATTCGCTGATGGGCATAGTGAGTTCATAGAACTTTTTATTTTTTGTCACAAGTTAGCGGAAAAAGATGATTTTTTATTTTTTTTTCTTACAAAGTCTCATATTCCACTAACTTGTGACAAAAAATAAAAAGTTCTATGAACTCACTATGCCCATCACGAAATACCTTGGGGTCTCTTCTTTCCAAAATGGGGTCACTTGTGGGGTAGTTATACTGCCCTGGCATTCTAGGGGCCAAAATGTGTGGTAAGGAGTTTGAAATCAAATTCTGTAAAAAAGACCAGTGAAATCCGAAAGGTGCTCTTTGGAATATGGGCCCCTTTGCCCACCTAGGCTGCAAAAAAGTGTCACACATCTGGTATCTCTGTATTCAGGAGAAGTTGAGGAATGTGTTTTGGGGTGTCTTTTTACATATATCCATGCTGGGTGAGATAAATATCTTGGTCAAATGCCAACTTTGTATAAAAAAATGGGAAAAGTTGTCTTTTGCCAAGATATTTCTCTCACCCAGCATGGGTATATGTAAAATGACACCCCAAAATACATTCCCCAACTTCTCCTGAGTACGGAGATACCAGATGTGTGACACTTTTTTGCAGCCTAGGTGGGCAAAGGGGCCCATATTCCAAAGAGCACCTTTCGGATTTCACTGGTCATTTTTTACAGAATTTGATTTCAAACTCCTTACCACACATTTGGGCCCCTAGAATGCAAGGGCAGTATAACTACCCCACAAGTGACCCCATTTTGGAAAGAAGAGACCCCAAGGTATTTGCTGATGGGCATAGTGAGTTCATAGAACTTTTTATTTTTTGTCACAAGTTAGTGGAATATGAGACTTTGTATGAAAAAAAAAACACATCATTTTCCACTAACTTGTGACAAAAAATAAAAAATTCTAGGAACTCGCCATGCCACTCACGGAATACCTTGGGGTGTCTTCTTTCCAAAATGGGGTCACTTGTGGGGTAGTTATACTGCCCTGGCATTCTAGGGGCCCAAATGTGTGGTAAGGAGTTTGAAATCAAATTCTGTAAA
Organism: Bufo bufo; assembly: GCF_905171765.1. NCBI lineage: Eukaryota > Metazoa > Chordata > Amphibia > Anura > Bufonidae > Bufo > Bufo bufo. Next base: position 68,606,851 of record NC_053396.1, read on the forward strand.
AAATGACCAGTGAAATCCGAAAGGTGCTCTTTGGAATATGGGCCCCTTTGCCCACCTAGGCTGCAAAAAAGTGTCACACATCTGGTATCTCTGTATTCAGGAGAAGTTGAGGAATGTGTTTTGGGGTGTCTTTTTACATATACCCATGCTGGGTGAGATAAATATCTTGGTCAAATGCCAACTTTGTATAAAAAAATGGGAAAAGTTGTCTTTTGCCAAGATATTTCTCTCACCCAGCATGGGTATATGTAAAATGACACCCCAAAATACATTCCCCAACTTCTCCTGAGTACGGAGATACCAGATGTGTGACACATTTTTGCAGCCTAGGTGGGCAAAGGGGCCCATATTCCAAAGAGCACCTTTCGGATTTCACTGGTCATTTTTTACAGAATTTGATTTCAAACTCCTTACCACACATTTGGGCCCCTAGAATGCAAGGGCAGTATAACTACCATACAAGTGACCCCATTTTGGAAAGAAGAGACCCCAAGGTATTCGCTGATGAGCATAGTGAGTTCATGGAAGTTTTTATTTTTTGTCACAAGTTAGTGGAATATGAGACTTTGTATGAAAAAAAATCAAAAAAAAAAATCATCATTTTCCACTAACTTGTGACAAAAAATAAAAAATTCTAGGAACTCGCCATGCCCCTCACGGAATACCTTGGGGTGTCTTCTTTCCAAAATGGGGTCACTTGTGGGGTAGTTATACTGCCCTGGCATTTTCCAGGGGCCCTAATGTGTGGTAAGTAGGTAAATGACCTGTGAAATCCTAAAGGTGCTCTTTGGAATATGGGCCCCTTTGCCCACCTAGGCTGCAAAAAAGTGTCACACATGTGGTATCGCCGTATTCAGGAGAAGTTGGGGAATGTGTTTTGGGGTGTCATTTTACATATACCCATGCTGGGTGAGAGAAATATCTTGGCAAAAGACAACTTTTCCCATTTTTTTATACAAAGTTGGCATTTGACCAAGATATTTCTCTCACCCAGCATGGGTATATTTAAAATGACACCCCAAAACACATTCCCCAACTTCTCCTGAGTACGGCGATACCAGATGTGTGACACTTTTTTGCAGCCTAGATGCGCAAAGGTGCCCAAATTCCTTTTAGGAGGGCATTTTTAGACATTTGGATACCAGACTTCTTCTCACGCTTTGGGGCCCCTAGAATGCCAGGGCAGTATAAATACCCCACATGTGACCCCATTTTGGAAAGAAGACACCCCAAGGTATTCAATGAGGGGCATGGCGAGTTCATAGAAATTTTTTTTTTTTGGCACAAGTTAGCGGAAATTGATATTTTTTATTTTTTTCTCACAAAGTCTCCCGTTCCGCTAACTTGGGACAAAAATTTCAATCTTTCATGGACTCAATATGCCCCTCACGGAATACCTGGGGGTGTCTTCTTTCCGAAATGGGGTCACATGTGGGGTATTTATACTGCCCTGGCATTCTAGGGGCCCTAAAGCGTGAGAAGAAGTCTGGAATATAAATGTCTAAAAAATGTTACGCATTTGGATTCCGTGAGGGGTATGGTGAGTTCATGTGAGATTTTATTTTTTGACACAAGTTAGTGGAATATGAGACTTTGTAAGAAAAAAAAAAAAAATTCCGCTAACTTGGGCCAAAAAAATGTCTGAATGGAGCCTTACAGCGGGTGATCAATGACAGGGGGGTGATCAATGACAGGGGGGGTGATCAATGACAGGGGTGGTGATCAATGACAGGGGGGTGATCAGAGAGTCTATATGGGGTGATCACCCCCCTGTCATTGATCACCCCCCTGTAAGGCTCCATTCAGATGTCCGTATGTGTTTTGCGGATCCGATCCATGTATCCGTGGATCCGTAAAAATCATACGGACATCTGAATGCAGCATGACAGGGGGGGGTGATCAATGACAGGGGGGGGTGATCAATGACAGGGGGGTGATCAGGGAGTCTATATGGGGTGATCACCCCCCCTGGAAGGCTCCAGGGAGACGCCTGTATGTATTTTGCGGATCCGATCCATCTATCAGTGGATCCGTAAAAATCATGCGGACATCTGAATGGAGCTTTACAGGGGGTTGATCAATGACAGGGGTGTAATCAATGACAGGGGGGTGATCAGGGAGTCTATATGGGGTGATAACCACAGTCATTGATCACGCCCCTGTAAGGCTTCATTCAGACGTCCGTATGCGTTTTGCGGATCCGATCCATCTATCAGTGGATCCGTAAAAATCATGCGGACATCTGAATGGAGCTTTACAGGGGTGTAATCAATGACAGGGGGGTGATCAGGGAGTCTATATGCGGTGACATCTGAATGGAGCTTTACAGGGGGTTGATCAATGACAGCGGGGTAATCAATGACACAGGGGTGATCAGGGAGTCTATATGGGGTGATCACCACAGTCATTGATCACGCCCCTGTAAGGCTTCATTCAGACGTCCGTATGCGTTTTGCGGATCCGATCCATCTATCAGTGGATCCGTAAAAATCATGCGGACATCTGAATGGAGCTTTACAGGGGGTTGATCAATGACAGGGGTGTAATCAATGACAGGGGGGTGATCAGGGAGTCTATATGGGGTGATAACCACAGTCATTGATCACGCCCCTGTAAGGCTTTATTCAGACGTCCGTATGCGTTTTGCGGATCCGATCCATCTATCAGTGGATCCGTAAAAATCATGCGGACATCTGAATGGAGCTTTACAGGGGGTTGATCAATGACAGGGGTGTAATCAATGACAGGGGGGTGATCAGGGAGTCTATATGGGGTGATAACCACAGTCATTGATCACGTCCCTGTAAGGCTTCATTCAGACGTCCGTATGCGTTTTGCGGATCCGATCCATCTATCAGTGGATCCGTAAAAATCATGCGGACATCTGAATGGAGCTTTACAGGGGGTTGATCAATGACAGAGGTGATCAGGGAGTCTATATGGGGTGATCAGGGGTGATCAAGGGGTTAACAAGTGACGGGGGGGTGGGGGTGTAGTGTAGTGTAGTGGTGCTTGGTGCTACTTTACTGAGCTACCTGTGTCCTCTGGTGGTCGATCCAAACAAAGGGGACCACCAGAGGACCAGGTAGCAGGTATATTAGACGCTGTTATCAAAACAGCGTCTAATATACCTGTTAGGGGTTAAAAAAAAACACATCTCCAGCCTGCCAGCGAACGATCGCCGCTGGCAGGCTGGAGATCAACTCTCTTACCTTCCGTTCCTGTGAGCGCGCACGCCTGTGTGCGCGCGTTCACAGGAAATCTCGCGTCTCGCGAGATGACGCGTATATGCGTGACTCTGCACAGCGCTGCCACCTCCGGAACGCGATCCTGCGTTAGGCGGTCCGGAGGTGGTTAAACAAGGTAAGCTGGTAGCTCAGTGTTAATACTGTTGCCCCATGTCCAGGCTTTATGAGTTCAAAACCCTTTTCAGCCTCTAAAAAGTGTTTATATTTTATTATGCCCTAGATAAAAGGCAAATTTAAATGATGCGTGATGCTGATGTGTGACGCTGATGACTCACGTTCTTCACTTCTCAGTGTCACAAGGGATCTTAGGTTTACTGTGTCTTTTGCTGTACTACATCTCATACATCCAAAAAAATCACCACCTTTGGTGTATATATCTATAGCTCAGTGGTAAGACACTTGCTTTGCATGCAGTGTTCATGAGTTCTAAACCTTTTCCAGTACTATGTGATAGCTTCTAAGTATAGAAACCATGTGCTAATGTTATAGATTGGAGGTTACATTAATAGCTTTGCATGTTGAAGTCCCCAGAAAGACATATGTTTTTTTCTTTAATAGCATATACTATAATAAATAATATGTCATTAACCCATAGGATACCAGCGCTGTACATGTATGTCGCTGGAAACACGGTCACAAATCCCAGCGCCGTACAGGTACAGCGCTCTGATCAGGCGGCCACAGAAGCTACTCCCGCCCGATCAGCTGCAGGGGTCCGGCAGGCACTAATAGTTGGACCCCTGCTATATGCACCGGCATCGGTGAAAACACTTATGCCGGCTCATTAACCCTTGCACTGCCGCGGTCAGCGCTGATGGCTGCATGTGCGGTATCCCCGTGGTGCTGTGACGTCAGCCTGGTGTCTAGCCCTGTCAGTCAGTGGGGGGAGGGGTGTGGGTGCAGAGCACAGGGGGTATTATAGAGCATTGCTCAGAATATTCAGCCCCACCTCTGAGGGCTCGAATTGTTTATTTGCATATGAATCTCTGCAGCTATTTATCATACATAATCAGCATAATGAGCCCTACCAGGCAGTATGTATGTACTAATAGGGTTGATTCTGGTGACAGAGCCTCTTTAACCTCTTATGGACACAGGGTGTACCTGTGTATTTCCGATCACTGCTGTGCGGCGGGCAGTGTTAGGAACGGTGCACCTGCTGAAATCATTCAGAAGGCACCCTGTGACAATGCCGAGGTGGGGTCCTGTGACCCCCCTTCCCCCATACCGGCGATTGCTGCTAACCGCAGGTCAATTCAGACCTGCGGTTTGCAGCATTTCCAGGTTATTCAGGTCTCCGGTGACCCGGAATAGGAGGGTGATCAGTGGTGTAATATACACCACCAATCACCCTCTACAGATCCTGTGAGGTGGCGGTGACGGAGGATGAGGGTGAGGATCGCCTGTGATTGGCTGGAGGGACTGACCTGGAGATAACGTCCTGGAGCTCCGCTCTCCCCGCCCACAGACTTCTGTGTGAGTAAGAAGAGAGGAGCCCTGTGTCGGTCCATCTGCATCCCACACAATCCCCCACCATCCGTGGCCCCTGAGACCCCATAAAGTGCCATCTGGCATATAAACATTTAGGGGGAGCTTTAGGTTAGGCAGGGGTAGTGAAAAAAAAGTTATTTTTTGTGTGCAGCACCCGGATCTGAGGGTGTCTAGGGTCCACAGCAACTTGTGCGACCCCCGTCCCCCCAGGGGTGCTGCAGCTTGCCCCCCCCCCCACATATTTTGGGGCGCAAGCACATTTTTTTTTCTTTTTGTAGGTGCGCTGACTGTGGCCGGCACTCTTAGCTGTAAAAGAGCGCCTGGCCACTGTTAGCGCATCGCCGACCCCACCGCTGATCAGCTTGGTACCGCTGATCGGCGAGTTTTTGGGCTGTGAGCAATTTTTCGGGGATTCTGTTAGGTTAGGGTGGGTTAGGGTAGGGTATACATAAAAACACACCGCCCCCCCCCACACACACACACTAAATAAAGTTTTACACACACACGCACTCCCCTTTAGCGTTCTTAGATGGCCCGCTGGATGTTCTCGGCCGAGGAGGCATACGCCCAGCTGCTCTCCGACTCCGAGAGCCCCAGTGAGGACGAGGATGACCCCACTTTCCTGTGTCATCCTCGTTCTCCTCATCATCTAGTGATGATGATGAGCCCCAAGGCGTCGGAGACGCCGCCAGGCGGAGCCGGGTGCCCCCCATGCCAGGAACCCTGTGGCCCACACTAGTATGAGCAGCCCTGGGGCTCGTACTAGTTTTCCGGCCCACCCGGCAAGTTCACCTGATCCCTCTACCGGTGAACTTGGCTGGAGTACCCCAGAGGTTTTTGAGCCCTTGATTCCTGACTTTGTTGGCCAACCAGGAATCCAGATTTGCACAGTGGGCTTCACTGAATATGACATTTTTTTTTTTTTTTTCAGTGAACAATTTGTGAATCTGATGGTGGAGTAAACGAACTTGTTCACCCAACAGTTTATAGCCCAATTTCTCCCTAGTCAGAAAATACCTCATATGTGGATGTAGAGAGATCTGCAGGTGAACTACACGGCTCAGAAGAGAAAGAGCGCTATTGGGATTTTGGACAACCAAAATCGCAATGGCGCTCCTTCTCTTCTGAGCCATGTAGTTCGCCCACAGAGCACTTTACGTCCACATATGGGGCGCGTTTTCTCCTATTAGCCCTTGTAAAAATGAAATAAAAGTTAGTGAACATGTTAGTGTAAAAAAAGAGATTTTGAATTTTCTCCTCCACTTTGCAGCTATTCCTGTGAAGACTGTGGAGAAATAAATTAAAATGGGGGAAGGGGATTATAAATTTAGTACTCCATGGAAGTGTGGTACTCCCTGAAGCAACCATCAATGCAGAGGCCCGGATGATCGGGGCTAGTGTCACACTGAGTGGTGGTGTCCTTCCGTTACCCCCTCCTGTTACACACGCTGCACTTTTTTTTGGGACCGTCACTTCTTTCCAGTATGGGGGACCACACCTGGAAAGTGTTGACCAGGGACGATCCTGGCGCCTCCAGTTACCGAGGTACTCCAGCCTGCTCTTTCCCGGTCAGAAAAGATCAGGTCCTTGAGGACTGCCTCATAGAATTGGAGGAATGTCCCTGTGTTGCCAGCGCTCTGGGACAGCACAAGAGTTGTACAAGGCAACCTGCACCAAGTAGACCGCAACTTCTTTGTACCATGCTCGGGTTTTGCGCATGGCGTTTAGGGTTGCCACCTTTTCTTCAAGCCAAACCCGAACAGAAGGGAGGGAGGGCCCCTTCCAGGCCCCACCCATTTCCCGCCTCCAGCCATGCCCATGTCCTGCCTCCACCCCTGGTCGCTGTCGCACCACGATCGTTACGCCCCTGATCCTGTCACTACAGAAATACAGCGCCTCATACCTCTTACATCCAGTGACGTCTCCTTTGATGTAGATGTTCTCTTTCCTCATCTTCTCCTTTCAGACCTTCAGACCAGACCAACATTTTTCAGCCATTTCTCGTCTCTGCAGTTTGACAATAAATATCTTAATTTACTACTTTTCCATCATTCTCCCATCTTCTGGACAAATCATCCTACTACCCCCAATACTGTGCCGCTGTGCTCCCCAATACTATACTGCGGAAACAGATAAACCCCCTGATAATACTAGTACCACACAGAGCCCCCCATATAAAATACCCCTTCTTTGTGGCCTCAGTAGAAGCCCTCATAAAATAATGTGCCAGTAAGAAGTGCCCCCCATAGATGCCCCCCCATGTGTCAGTAAGAAGTGCCTCTTTTCTCCTCCAATATGTGCCAGTATAAGGTGCCTCTTTCCCCCCCTTCCCCCATATGTGCCAGTATCAAGTGCCTCATTTCCCCCCCCCCCAATATGTGCCAGTATAAGGTGCCTCTTTCCCTCCCTTCCCCCCATATGTGGCAGTTTCAAGTGCCTCATTCTCCCCCCCAATATGTGCCAGTAGCAGGTGCCTCTTTCCCCCCCTTCCCCCATATGTGGCAGTTTCAAGTGCCTCATTCCCCCCCAATATGTGCCAGTATAAGGTGCCTCTTTCCACCCCTTCCCCCATATGTGGCAGTTTCAAGTGCCTCATTCCCCCCCAATATGTGCCAGTATAAGGTGCCTCTTTCCACCCCTTCCCCTATATGTGCCAATTTCAAGTGCCTCTTTTCTTCCCCCCCCCAAATATGGGCCAGTATAAGGTGCCTCTCCCCCTCCTTCCCCCATATGTGCCAGTTTCAAGTGCCTCATTTCTCCTCCTCCCCAATATGTGCCAGTATAAGGTGCCTCTTTCCACCCCTTCCCCCATATGTGCCAATTTCAGGTGCCTCTCTTCTCTAAAAAAAAAACAAAAAAACTTTTACTTACCTCCAACGATGTGAAGCAGGCCTCTTACCGGCCTGTGTACCCCCAAATATGTGCCAGTATAAGGTGCCTCTTCCCCCCCCCCTTCCCTTATATGTGCCAGTATCAAGTGCCTCATTCCCCCCCCCCCCAATATGTGCCAGTATAAGGTGCCTCTTTCCCTCCCTTCCCCCCATATGTGGCAGTTTCAAGTGCCTCATTCTCCCCCCCAATATGTGCCAGTATCAGGTGCCTCTTTCCCCCCCTTCCCCCATATGTGGCAGTTTCAAGTGCCTCATTCCCCCCCAATATGTGCCAGTATAAGGTGCCTCTTTCCACCCCTTCCCCCATATGTGGCAGTTTCAAGTGCCTCATTCCCCCCCCCCCCCCAATATGTGCCAGTATAAGGTGCCTCTTTCCCTCCCTTCCCCCCATATGTGGCAGTTTCAAGTGCCTCATTCTCCCCCCCAATATGTGCCAGTATCAGGTGCCTCTTTCCCCCCCTTCCCCCATATGTGGCAGTTTCAAGTGCCTCATCCCCCCCCAATATGTGCCAGTATAAGGTGCCTCTTTCCACCCCTTCCCCCATATGTGGCAGTTTCAAGTGCCTCATTCCCCCCCCCCCCAATATGTGCCAGTATAAGGTGCCTCTTTCCCTCCCTTCCCCCCATATGTGGCAGTTTCAAGTGCCTCATTCTCCCCCCCAATATGTGCCAGTATCAGGTGCCTCTTTCCCCCCTTTCCCCCATATGTGGCAGTTTCAAGTGCCTCATTCCCCCCCAATATGTGCCAGTATAAGGTGCCTCTTTCCACCCCTTCCCCCATATGTGGCAGTTTCAAGTGCCTCATTCCCCCCCCCCCCCCAATATGTGCCAGTATAAGGTGCCTCTTTCCACCCCTTCCCCTATATGTGCCAATTTCAAGTGCATCTTTTCTCCCCCCCCCCAATATGTGCCAGTATAAGGTGCCTCTTTCCACCCCTTCCCCCAAATGTGCCAATTTCAGGTGCCTCTCTTCTCTAAAAAAAACAAAAAAAAAAACTTTTACTTACCTCCAACGATGCGAAGCAGGCCTCTTACCGGCCTGTGTACCGTGCTGTATGGCTTACCGGCCTGTGTACCGTGCCTGCAGCCTATCAGAGGAACAGGGGAGGGAGACGCCTCTCCCTCCCCTGCCCCACCGCAGCACAGTCTGTATCACTCTCCTGAGGACTGCGATACAGATGACTATGGAGATGAGCACTTCCACAATGGAAGCGCTCATCTCCCTGTGCCCAGCCACCGCCGCCATCATTCACAGCTGATCCTGTGCCCGGGTCTGACAAAGGCTTGTACCCGGGCACAGGATTGCAAACCCGGACTGTCCGGGTCATTCCCGTATGGGTGGCAACCCTATTCTGAGCAATGCTCTATAACACCCCTTGTGCTCTGCACACACACCCCTCCCCCCATTGACTGACAGGGCTAGACACCAGGCTGACATGGGATACCGCACATGCAGCCGTCAGCGCTGACCGCGGCAGTGCAAGGGTTAATGAGCCGGCATCAGTGTTTTCACCGATGCCGGTGCATATAGCAGGGGTCCAACTATTAGTGCCTGCCGGACCCCTGCAGCTGATCGGGCGGGAGTAGCTCCTGTGGCCGCCTGATCAGAGCTCTGTACCTGTACGGCGCTGGGATTTGTGACCGTGTTTCCAGCGACATACATGTACAGCGCTGGTATCCTATGGGTTAATGACATATTATTTATTATAGTATATGCTATTAAAGAAAAAAATATATGTCTTTCTGCGGACTTCAACATGGGGACTTCGGGCCATCTTAGAACGCTAAAGGGGAGTGCGTGTGTGTGTAAAACTTTATTTAGTGTGTGTGTGGGGGGGGGGGGGGGCGGTGTGCTTTCATGTATACCCTACCCTAACCCACCCTAACCTAACAGAATCCCTGAAAAATTGCTCACAGCCCAAAAACTCGCTGATCAGCGGTACCAAGCTGATCAGCGGTGGGGTCGGCGATGCGCTAACAGTGGCCAGGCGCTCTTTTACTGCTAAGAGTGCCAGCCACAGTCAGCGCACCTACAAAAAAAATAAAAAATGCGCTTGCACCCCAAAATATGTGGAGGGGGAGGAAGCTGCAGCACCCCTGGGGGGACGGGGGACGGGGGTCGCACAAGTTGCTGTGGACCCTAGACACCCTCAGATCCGGGTGCTGCACACAAAAAATAACTTTTTTTTCACTACCCCTGCCTAACCTAAAGCTCTCCCTAAATGTTTATATGCCAGATGGCACTTTATGGGGTCTCAGGGGCCACGGGTGGCAGGGAATTGTGTGGGATGCAGATGGACCAACACAGGGCTCCTCTCTCCTTACTCACACAGAAGTCTGTGGGCGGGGAGAGTGGAGCTCCAGGACGTTATCTCCAGGTCAGTCCCTCCAACCAATCACAGACGATCCTCACCCTCATCCTCCGTCACCGCCACCACACAGGATCTACGGAGGGTGATTGGTGGTGTATATTACACCACTGATCACCCTCCTATTCCGGGTCACCGGAGACCTGAATAACATGGAAATGCTGCAAACCGCAGGTCTGAATTGACCTGCGGTTAGCAGCAATCGCCGGTATAGGGGGGGGGGGGGGGGGGGGGGGGGGTCACAGGACCCCACCTCGACATTGTCACAGGGTGCCTTCTGAATGATTTCAGCAGGTGCACCGTTCCTAACACTGCCCACCGCACAGCGGTGATCGGAAATACACAGGTACACCCTGTGTCCATAAGAGGTTAAAGAGGCTCTGTCACCAGAATCAACCCTATTAGTCCATACATACTGCCTGGTAGGGCTCATTATGCTGATTATGTATGATAAATAGCTGCAGAGATTCATATGCAAATAAACAATTCGAGCCCTCAGAGGTGGGGCTGAATATTCTGAGCAATGCTCTATAACACCCCCTGTGCTCTGCACCCACACCCCTCCCCCCACTGACTGACAGGGCTAGACACCAGGCTGACGTCACAGCACCACGGGGATACCGCACATGCAGCCGTCAGCGCTGACCGCGGCAGTGCAAGGGTTAATGAGCCGGCATCAGTGTTTTCACCGATGCCGGTGCATATAGCAGGGGTCCAACTAATAGGGCCTGCCGGACCCCTGCAGCTGATCGGGCGGGAGTAGCTCCTGTGGCCGCCTGATCAGAGCGCTGTACCTGTATGGCGCTGGGATTTGTGACCGTGTTTCCAGCGACATACATGTACAGCGCTGGTATCCTATGGGTTAATGACATATTATTTATTATAGTATATGCTATTAAAGATTAAACATATGTCTTTCTGGGGACTTCAACATGCAAAGCCATTAATGTAACCTCCAATCCATAACATTAGCACATGGTTTCTATACTTAGAAGCTATCACATAGTACTGCCATCTGTATGATCATATATTGTGTCTGTGGATAAAGCAGTAATATGTATATCAGCTTTCTGAGCAGATCTCAGTGTGGTGAAGCTATAGCACACTGTGTGTGCAGCGTACTCAAGTTGTGTGTAATAGGTGTTTCTGGGTGATGTAGTGCAATATACACTAACCTGGTACAGCTGACTCTCTGCAAGGGCAGGTATAGGTAGAAATAGTTCGTGACGCCAGTGCCAAGTAAACGGTGGCACGCCGTTTGCGGATGCAGGAATAAATTGAGGAAACGTAAGATTAAAACAGAACTCCAACTTTAGTAGTTTTTCCAAGCAGAGACAATAATGGAAATGCAGTTCCTTAGCATACAGTCGATTTTGCAATTCGGTCGATGCAGGCAATTCAGTTACAGCAGGGTAATTACAGAGTGTTGAACACAGGACTTGCAGCACAGGAGCTTGCACTCTATTTCTGTCTGATCCTGGAATATAGCATTTCTTCACCAAGGCCCATTAACCTAAGTCTGGCTTTATATCCTTGGCTATGGCTTTTATAAGTACCTCCTCTGTCTTTCTGAGTACCTCTGGCTTTCCTGATCTTTGCCTCTGTCTCTCTCAGCTTCTGAAAGGTTCCTCAGGCTCTTGATCTAACATATTCCTGTTTCTGCATATGGGAATTCAGGAGGGAATCTTCTCCTGGACAGCAGGCTTCAGGCCTGGACTTGTCTCGGACATTGTCTAATCTCCAACTGTAGATTACAGACACTAGACTCCGTCTGACTTCTACTTCCCTGTCTGGGCCTTATATAAACTAGGACAGCACACCAAGTGACACTTTGGTAGTGACGGGTATTACAGTCCCCGTACACTACATACCCCACTGCTTTAAGCTGAGTACGACCTCGTACTCCATCATGGGTCGCCCAACTGGAATCTCTACCTGAAATAGAAAATAGAGACATGCAGGCATACATACATGTAATTCATCTGCATTTACATTTACATCAGGTCCAATTGGCAAAAGTGAAGTGTAGTGACAAGGGGCGTCGTTCTCTTCTCTCAGGATAATGAATGGAACGGGGGCGCTGACCTGGCACAGCGTAACATTATAACCAGGATAGTCCATGACAATGAATAAGTCCATGATAAAACAGTATAATAACAGTATAAAAGTTCTTGGAGGCTCAAAGAACAAACATGAGTCCGTACCCAGGTTATTTCTTATTAAATCACAGAGGCTCTCATGCGGTGGAGTCCATCCCTGGGCACAATACTTTTAAAAGAGTAAGAATCTCAGAGGCTCAGGTACTTTTTGAGTCTGTCTCCGGGCACGGTTCCTTAGTATGAAGTTGCACAATAAAATGACAGCAAGAAAAGTGCTGTAAAACCCCAGATCAACCTGAAAAGGGGGGTGAAGGGTAAAAGGTGCAACAAAGGAACAGGCACAACTTGGCGTGGGGTAGCAAAAGCAGGCAGGAGGTCCTGGAAACAAACTTGGCCTTGTTAGCTTTGTGATATCAGTGGCCAACACCTACCACTGAGCCGTGGACAAACTGGCAGCCGCAACAAAGGACCAGAAACCTAGGACTTCTGTCCTGGAAGGGTTAATACCCTCAATTACTGAGGAAATAAATCAAAGGCCTAGCAGGCTGATTACAGTGGCATGTCATATCCACTTGGCTCCGCTGGCAGGTATCGTCTGTAGTAGTCCTCTACAGGAGGGTGTGCCCACATAACTGTGTCAGGGGGCAGCTGTAGGGTAAAGGGGCCCCTAATAGGTATTGGCCCCATAGGCCTAGGGGTGAACCCTCTGATGGACCGTGCCGGTCCTGGCATGATCACTGCAGGGTGTAACGTGCTTGGCACCGCCGCAGCAAGCGGTCCGGTGCTCTGGGTGCAGCAGTTTACGGCAATCGCGGGTCCGGTCTGGGGCACTGACGGAGCGGTGGCAACAGAAGGTGGTCTACGGGTGGTGACAGGCACCCTTACCTCATCCTTCCTCGGCGGTTTCTGGATCCTGGCGGTGTATGTCTTGCGCAACTCCCGCAACTTCTCCTCCAGCCAGACGATCTGCTCACCGATGCTTTCTGTGTCGGAGTCGCTGTCCTCTGCTGGCGCCGCCGGCGCAGGTACAGTCACCGATGACGCGGACTCGGCCTCTGCAGGTTCTGGCGATGCGTCTGGTCTCCGACCCATCCGGATGTTCTGAAAGGTAGCACTAAGTCCTTTTAACTGCTCCAGCTCTGATATTGTCTTCTCCCGACGAGGCAGCTCGGGGGAAGGATAGGGGCTCACCCATTTCTCCAACACGGTTGGCTGCCAGAAGACATTAGGCCCAATGAAGGAGCTCCGCTCCTGAAAGGCGTGATGGGCCGGCTCTGGAGAGCGTTCCGGTTCCCGCTCGCAGCCAGAGTAGTCTTCTCCTTCTTCTGCCTCCCAGTCCTCAGGTGCTCGTTTGGGACGGGTCACAGCAGTCGCATAAGGGCCTCGCAGGCTCTCGGCAGGGGTGTACTCCACTTCCTCTCCCTCGCGGAGGCTGTGCTGGTACGAAGGGAGGTAGTCTCTTTTGACAGACCTTCGATTAACATAGAGGTCTCTGCCAGTTAGATAGTCCTGGATAAACCCGTAGCCACGGGGTTTGTCAAATAAAAGCACCACTCCCTTTCTCCTTTCCAGGCGGGGTTGGGTGTGCGTATGCTTCTCATGTATTGTCTTGGTTAGTTCCTCATAGATGATTTTGGTCTTTGTATTCCGCTTGATAGCGGCCTCTCGGATCTCCGCCATCAGGGAGGACCATTTGAAAGATGGCTGGAAAAAGTCCCTCCACGAGCCATAGTAGGGCTCGGGTTCTTTCTCCCTTGGGCGGCAGGCGGGTTGCTCCGGTCCCGGAGCGTAGGCCGGTGGAGCCTCCTCTGGCTCTACACCAACATCAGACATCTTTGCAATTTCAGGTGCGGACGCTGCAGCAACACTCTGTTCACTATCCAACATGCTCGATCCTTCTGAGGAGAGCGATAGGGTCGCGTCAATTAGAGTAGCCAGCTCCTCCCACTGCTCTGGGAGGCCGCCCCCCAGGTATTCCAGTATATGGAAGGCGGTGTCCATGCTGGCAGACATGCAAATGTCCAGATAAGCAGTGGCGCCTGCCCTTGACCTTCTTCCCGCTTTTTCCTCAGAAAGGCGCCAATTTTTCCCGCCTTTTCGGGATGAAGGTGACGCAGCAGTAAATTCAGCAAGCTCAGCGGCCATCTTTAGTAAGAAACGCTGTCCATTCACTGACAGCAAGCAGGATTGTAAAAAGTCCACAAAACCACACTCCAATGTGGCGATTTTCTTCCTCTGGGTAGCGCAACACTGCACAGCGCTTTTTAGAGTTTTTTGGTACACTTTGGGTACGATTTTCAGTCCACAAAGTCCACTTGAATAAAACAGGAAAATTGTCACTTTGGTCACAGGGCAACGGTATAAGGCACAAAGTTCACGCTTCTTGCACTAGAAAGCGTGCGAATCCTGTTCGTGACGCCAAAAGAGAGGTGCATCATACTCAAGTTGTGTGTAATAGGTGTTTCTGGGTGATGTAGTGCAATATACACTAACCTGGTACAGCTGACGCTCTGCAAGGGCAGGTATAGGTAGAAATAGTTCGTGACGCCAGTGCCAAGTAAACGGTGGCACGCCGTTTGCGGATGCAGGAATAAATTGAGGAAACGTAAGATTAAAACAGAACTCCAACTTTAGTAGTTTTTCCAAGCATAGACAATAATGGAAATGCAGTTCCTTAGCATACAGTCGATGCAGGCAATTCGGTCGATGCAGGCAATTCAGTTACAGCAGGGTAATTACAGAGTGTTGAACACAGGACTTGCAGCACAGGAGCTTGCACTCTATTTCTGTCTGATCCTGGAATATAGCATTTCTTCACCAAGGCCCATTAACCTAAGTCTGGCTTTATATCCTTGGCTATGGCTTTTATAAGTACCTCCTCTGTCTTTCTGAGTACCTCTGGCTTTCCTGATCTTTGCCTCTGTCTCTCTCAGCTTCTGAAAGGTTCCTCAGGCTCTTGATCTAACATATTCCTGTTTCTGCATATGGGAATTCAGGAGGGAATCTTCTCCTGGACAGCAGGCTTCAGGCCTGGACTTGTCTCAGACATTGTCTAATCTCCAACTGTAGATT
This sequence comes from Bufo bufo, assembly GCF_905171765.1. NCBI lineage: Eukaryota > Metazoa > Chordata > Amphibia > Anura > Bufonidae > Bufo > Bufo bufo. The sequence continues at coordinate 68,622,021 of NC_053396.1, forward strand.
ACAGACACTAGACTCCGTCTGACTTCTATTTCCCTGTCTGGGCCTTATATAAACTAGGGCTCCCTAGCTCCCTCTATTGACTAGAAGCTGGAATGACACCCCTAGCAGGCCTGTACATGCAAGTTTCAGTAACAGGAAAATACATACATTACATGACATTTTATAAAACTGACATACATCAACTTCCCCATAATTAGGAGGGACGACAGCACACCAAGTGACACTTTGGTAGTGACGGGTATTACAGTCCCCGTACACTACATGTGTATAATACACATATATACAGTAGATATGTATAATCCAGGACACAGCTCTGTATACAGGCCCCCTTTACTACAGTGCTGCCCATGTACTCTTAATAAAATAAAAAAGGACTACTTACATCACACACCACTTGAATTTGTCTCTGATCTAGAGCTCAATAAAATATAAATTTTATTAATAGCCTGGAAAAGGTTTTGAACTCATGAACACTTCATGCCAAGCAAGCGTCTTACCACTGAGCTATAGCTTTAGACACCAAAGGTGGTGATTTTTTTGATGTATGAGATAGTATAGCAAAAAACACAGTAAACCTAAGATCCCTTGTGACACTGAGAAGTGAAGAAAGTGAGTTATCAGCGTCACACATCAGCGTCACACATCATTTAAATTTGCCTCTTATCTAGGGCATAATAAAATGTAAAAAAATTTTGAGGCTGAAAGGGGATTTGAACTCAGAAAGCCTGGATATGGGGCAACAGCATTACCACTGAGCTACCAGTTTGCCTTGTATAAGCTTAGGCATTTTGTTCATCTAAGTGATGTAGCATTCAAAACCACAGTAAACCTAAAATCCTTTGTTCCCTTCCTTACCACTGAGCTATCAGCTATGCGCTCATAACACTGTAATGTGTTAGCTTACAGCATTTTAGGCACAGAGCTATAAGCTCAGTAATAGACATACTTTGGTTGTGTGATTTAGCATACAAATACATAGTATATCTATAACTCATTCTCACTTTGACCCTGACCTATGAAGAGCATAAGTCAAACTCAGATATGAGAGTCAGGTGTCAGGGTCAGGTGTCAGGGTCAGGTGTCGGTGTCAGGGTCAGGTGTCAGGGTCAGGTGTCGGTGTCAGGGTCAGGTGTCAGGGTCAGGTGTCAGGGTCAGGTGTCACGGTCAGGTATCAGGGTCAGGTGTCACATTGGCATTATTTTGATACTTGACTATGATATCTGACCATGTCCTAAAATGAACACTGTATATAAGAGACTTTTCACATTATCAGGATTCCTGTGGACACTTTATGAACATATTGCGCTCCCATTGAATACACCTACAACATTTTCAGTGACATTCAGTTTCCCAAATTGGGATAGAGCGCTAGAAGATAATACCCCCTCTTTCCCAAATAACAGCATATACTTGAAGTTTTTTGGTGTGATATATATTATTAAATTTATCGACACTATTGAGTGGTATCGAATATTCTATCGAATATTTCAACATTGAATTTTCTACCACTCAATTTATCGAATATTTCTATCGAATATATTTTTGTCGAATATAGTATCAATCATATCTACCACAGTATATGTGACTGTAATGTTGTATATTATTGCTACATTGTTCTTATAAATGTTATTACTTGTAATTTTATGGGGATTTAATAAATATTTTCTGCACATGTCAATTTGGTTGCCAAGTGTATGAGTGCTCGCTCATTATCCTATTACTAGTTCTAAAGTTTCTGTATTTTGTGGTGCCTGCTGTCATCTGAAGGACTATTGCAGTTTACAGTAGATTTCTGACTTTTGTCCGATTCTTAAAGGGGTTGGCGCAACGATTTATATTGATGACCTATCCGTCAGCTGTTTGACAAGGAGGCGGCACTCCATGCCAGCGCAGCTTACTGGTCTTTACACTGCATAGTTTATTTACAAGTACTCGCTCTATTCAAGTGAGCTTTTGTCATTACACTGCACAAAGTGGATCAGATCAGATATGGATGACCCTTCCTGAGGATAGGTCATTATAATATAAATTGCTGCAAAACCCCTTTAAGAAACCTTGGAATTGTTGTGGCAATAGAGTTAGTCTAAACATCATATATTGATAGTGAGTTATGATTTTAAAGAGGACCTGTTGCCACAAAATGCAATGCAATTTTGTGGGAAAAGATTCAGCCAAACTTGTAATTTTCTATATTTATATCTCTGCCTTTTCTCAACTTAAGACCACTCCTGTGCACATTTCTCAGTGACTGACAACTATCTCTGTATACACATATACACCAGGAATGCTATCAGTCACCTCCCACTTATACTGAGAGCTGTTCATACGGGTGGTCTTAAAGAGTCCCTGTACTTTCACACAATTAAATTTAATAGAGAATGGTGTAAATAACAAACTTTTACTAATTCATGAAAAAATATGCCTGCATCCACCAGGAAAAAGCTGTAAAGTCATGGCCATTTAATTAATTTTTTTTTTTTTGGGGGGGGGGGGGGGGTGTCTCACTAATTTACAGTCCACTGCCTGTAGTCAGGAAAAATCCATCCCTAGTAACATACACACAGAAGATGGCAAAGAGGAAGTGGTGTCAGAGCTATCTGAAATCATGTGCCTGATAAAAGAACTGCTTCTGAACCTCACAGGAGCACCAGGCTTTTCCGTAAGTGTGTTCTCTTCCTCTTTATCTGGAAGATGTTCTGTGAGCTCTGGAGCTGAAAACAAACATAGTGGAAAGTAACGGAAAGGACATCACAGCAGTACAGTGCTGGCAGATTCCACAGAACGGAGACACCCACTCCTTGTGAGGAAAATGCATCTAGCTGTGCAGCTGACAAGGGGAATAATTATTCTGAAAAAGACATCAGGGAAGCCCAAAAAAGACACGTTACTTCAGTTATGTTTGTACAAAGACGCTTAGTCAGTGTGCAAACTTTTTTGAAAACTCAGTGATGCTTTCAGTTAGAAAAAGCTGAGAAATAAATGTATAAGTCCTCTTTTACTGAATTTTTTTTCTATCATCCTCCACAATGGCACTTACTTTGGGATGACCCCCTTCCTACCAGGTAGAGACATGAAGAATAAATTTGACCCTCCTCCAGCTCCTCCTCCTTGTCTTCCTGTCCCTTCCAGGTGGGGATCACCAGCACCACCTCAATGTCTGTGAGGCTGTTTCAAAGGGTCTATATTAATATGCCTATCATGCACTGGGTATTGCGGTTACCTGCCTGTGGTGTCAGTCAGCAATTATGCGCATGGTGACTGGACACTCATGGAGTCCATTCGGTCCTACTAAGCCATTGTTGCTAACTGATGTGTTCAGCTCTTGCACGTTACATCAGTAGGTAGATGAACACTATCAGGTCAAACAGGAGGAAGACCCAGATGTCAAACCAGTAGGAGTGCTGAGACAGCGTCAGCAGGCAGCCCCGAGCTTCCCTCCTCCGCTCCGCCAGCTCTGTGGACACAGTCTCCGGCCCGCGTTCATTTTGCCACTGTGCCCGCTGCCGAGTGTCCATGCTGTGCTGTGTCTCACAGGGCGACAGCGAGTCTTGAGGTCTTTGACAGGGAGGGGTCATGTGACAGGAAGAGGTTACGTCGTCTCTATGGTGAGAACGGGGAGCGTCGCACGTACTGGGCGCGGCATCCTCTCATGCTGCTGTCCCATTGGCAAGTGCCGCCCTAGGCAAATGCCTTGTTTGCCTCGTGATGGATACATTCCTGGGTAAAAGGCCTAGAGTTGATTCCAGGTGCATTTGGAAGCTGTTGCTGTAAACTCTCAACATGCAGTCAAAAGAACTTACAATGGAAATGAAAGACCATCAGGCTGAAAAAAAGTATAGTATGCTATCACGACCAGCACTAGTGGATTGCAGGGTGGTCGTAACCATGTAAACAAGCATTGTATAATGTGATGGAAAATTGAATGTAGCCAGCAAAGAAAGCAATATGGACAATCACAATGAAGTGATACAACCCATTTAGTAACATAGTATATAAGGCTGAAAAAAGTTCGGCCTGTTATCCTGCAAGTTGATCCAGTGAAAGGCAAAAAAAAAAACTGAGCGGTAGAAGCCAATTTTCCCCACTTCTTAAGGGGAAATAAATTCCTTCCCGACTCCAATCAGGCTGTCAGAATAACTCCCTGGATCAACGACCCATCTCTAGTAGCTATAGCCTGTAATATTATTACACTCCAGAAATGCATCCAGGCCCCTCTTGAATTCCTTTATTGTACTCACCATTACCACCTCCTCAGGCAGAGAGTTCCATAGTCTCACTGCTCTTACTGTAAAGAATCCTCTTCTATGTTTGTGTAAAAACCTTCTTTCCTCCAGACACAGAGGATGTCCCCTCGTCACAGTCCTAGGGATAAATAGATGATGGGATAGATTTCTGTACTGTCCCCTGATATATTTATACATGGTTATTAGATCTCCCCTCAGTCGTCTTTTTTCTAAAGTGAATAACCTTAATTTTTTTATAATCTTTCAGGGTACTGTAGTCCCCCCATTCCAGTTATTACTTTAGTTGCACCTCTGAACCCTCTGCAGCTCTGCTATGTCTGCCTTGTTCATAGGAGCCCAGAACTGTACACAGTACTCCATGTGTGGTCTGACTAATGATTTGTAAAGTGGCAGGACTATGTTCTCATCATGGGCATCTATGCCCCTTTTGATGCAACCCATTATCTTATTTGCCTTGGCAGCAGCCTCCTGAAACTGGTTTCTGCAGCTTAGTTTGCTGTTCACTAAAATTCCTAAGTCCTTTTCCATGTCAGTGTTACCCAGTGTTTTACCATTTAGTATGTACAGGTGACTTGCATTATTCCTTCCCATGTGTGTAACCTTACATTTGTCAGTGTAAAACCTCATCTACCACTTTTCTGCCTAAGCCTCCAATCTATCCAGATCCACCTGTAGCAGTATACTGTCCTTTTACGTGTTAATTACTTTACACAGTTTAGCATTATCTTCAAAAATGTATTTTACTGTGCAAGCCTTCTACAAGATACTGTACCGGTCTTCAGTCGGCGCAGGCACACTGAGAGGAGGACCTCGCTCGGCCGCTCCTTCCTCAGTGCGCCTGCGCTGATGACGTCACATCTACACCCGGCGCAGGCGCACTGAGGAAGGAGCTGCCTCCTCTCAGTGCGCCTGCGCCGACTGAAAACCGTACGGCGCAGGCGCGAGATTTAGAACGCAGACAGGGCCAGCTAGAGGATGAGAGCGCTCGCTGGCCCTGTCAATCAACAGGAGGAAGGGGCGTTTTTTTGAAAGGAGGATGCGGCGGCTACCAGCAAGTAACCGCTCGACTTGCTGGTAGAGAGGTAATTAACATATTATAAAAGTGCGGTTTTTAAAGAAACTAGACAACAGAAAAGCTTAAGAGCACTATATATTGAAAAATCGCACTATAAGGATTTTAATTAGCAAAAAAATGAAAAATGACTTTTGGGGGGTGACAGATGCCCTTTAAGGGGTGTAGTTTCCAAAATAGAGTCACTTTTTGAGGGTTTCCACTGTAGGGGTACATCAGGGTCTCTTCAAATACAAAATGGTGCGTAAAAACCATTCTAGCAAAATCTGCCTCCAAAATCCATATGGCGTTCTTTTCTTCTGACCACTGCCACGTGCCCATAGAGCAGTTTACCACCACATATAGGGAATTTCTGTAAACTACAGAATCAGAGTTATGTATATTGAGGATTATTTTGCTGTTAACCCTTGCTGTGTTGCACGAAAAAATTGATTAACATGAAAAATCTGCAAAAAAGAAAATTTTGAGATTTGACCTCCATTTTCCTTTAATTCTTGTGGAACACCTCAAGGGTTAACATAGTTTGTAACATCAGTTTTGAATAATTTGAGGGGTGTAGTTTCTAAAATGGGGTAATTTATGGGTCATTTCCATTATGTAACCTCTTCAAAATCACTTTATAACTGAATTCGTGCTTAAAAAAATGGTTTAGCAAATTTTGTTGAAAATTTGAAAAATTGCTTCTAAAATTCTAACCATTTTACTGTCCAAAAAAACTAAAATGACCTTTATAAAATGATTCCAACATAAAGCAGACATATGGGGAATATTGATTGATAACTATTTTATGAGGTATTACTATCTGTTTTAAATTTTGAGAAATTAAAATTTTGAAAATTGCTAATTTTTCCAAATTTTTGGTAAATTTGGGATTATTTTATAAATAAAGGTGAAGTGTATTGATTCAAATTTATCACTATCATGAAGTACAATGTGTCGAGAAAATAATATCAGAATGGCTTGGACAAGTAAAAGCATTCCAAAGTTATTACCACATAAGGTGACAAAATTCGGCCTGTGATTTAAGGTGAAAAGTGGCTAGGTAGTGAAGGGGTTAATACTTTAATAGAAATACAAAATTAACAAAAACAGACACCGGGTGCATAATTAAAAAAGTCCCAAAGCAGTGATTTAAAATATACAAAGGACCATCAGAAGCAAAGTGGAAGTGATGACAGAAAACATTTGAGATTGGTTTCATACACAAGTGTTTCATAACAAATGTTTCTGTCATCAGTTCCACTTTGCTTCAGATTTCTCCTATATTTTTTTTTAAATCACTTCTTTGTCCATTATTTGTTATGCTATGAGTAAGCAGGCAACTGTGTGAAACACGTAAGTGATTTTTTTTATGCACCTGGTGTCTGTTTTTGTTAGTTTTGCATTTCTATTACAGTAGTAAGGATTTTACAGATGCTGGTAGGGTTGGACGATATCAAAAATATTCCCACGATAACTATATTAAGAAATTTATCGCGATAACGATATATATCGCGATAAATGCCCATTTAGAAGAAAAAAAACACTTGGGGCCACAAGGAGACGTTATACTGTATGGGGCAGCCACAAGGAGACGTTACACTGTATGGGGCAGCCACAAGGAGACGTTATACTGTATGGGGGCAGTCACAAGGAGACGTTATACTGTATGGGGGCAGCCACAAGGAGACGTTATACTGTATGGGGCAGCCACAAGGAGACGTTACACTGTATGGAGGCAGCCAGGCAGCCACAAGGAGACGTTAATTACCAATACCAATTATAACATTTAAATAAATAACACATTTATTTTGTGACCACTGACCAACCAAAAGTCCAAAAAACAGCCCCCCAGCCTCTGATCAGCCCCCCAGCCTCTGATCAGCCTCTATCAGCCTCTCATGTGCCCCCCAGCCTCTCCCTCTTATCAGCCCCCTCTGGTAACTCAACCCCCCCACCCCCCCCAGTATTAATCATTGGTGGCAGTGGCCACAGGGTCCCCCTCCTCCCCCCCATCATTGGTGGCAGTGAGCAGTGCGCCCCCCCTCCCTCCCCAGTATTAATCATTGGTGGCAGTGGCTACAGGGTCCCCCTGCCACACCTGAGGGGCTAATTGCGCGGATCACAGTGTCCTCTCAGAGGTCGGGAGCCGGGAATGCGAGTCATAGTATTCCTTCCCCCACGCCGAACTGCTGAGAGCGCCGCCGCAAGCGGCCAGCAGGTATCGCAGGTATCGGGGACATTTGCACGAGTACAAGTACTCTGCAAATGTCCAGTATCGGTTCATGCTGGGGCGGGCGGCCGCGGACGCAGATAGAAGCGGTCAGCGCACATGACCGCTTCTATGACGTCACAAAATACTGCGGTAATTAGGAAACAGCAATATCGCCATATCGCCATTTTTTTTTATACCGCGGTATATCGTGATACCGGTATATCGCCCAACCCTAGATGCTGGATACACTTTTTAGTTTGTTTATGGGTACCAGTAGTAGTAATAGCAGTGGCAGATGTGTAGCATTAATAGTGGTGGCAGTAGGGGATCGGAAGCGAGAAGTAGCAGCTGCGGCGGAAGCAGCAACCATATGGTGTGCGTTGGCAGGCAGGAAGACAGCGGCAGTAGCATGATGATAGTAGTAGCCAGTGTCGGACTGGGGTGCCTAGGGCGCATCAGCAAAATTTATTTTGGGTGCCCACCGAAAGGATGAATTCAAATATTACCTGCTCACACAGCAGCAAGATGCTACCAGATGATTTAATATGGGGGTTCCTGCAGCAACTTTGATGTTGAGGTGCTTGGAAAAAGAGGATACTGTCTAGCTTTCCTTTATAGCTGGGGAGTTTCTTTAATAATCTATCAAGTTTTTTATATGAACATAGGCTGGTTAAGGTGCTATACATTGAATATATGTAGTGCAGTGCAGTAAGGCTACTGCGTTATGTGCCACTTGTGCAGTGGGTCGGAGTCTTGCTCAAGGGCCCACTGGGGGATTCACATGTACCCCTTTGGGCCAGTCCGAGCCTGGCAGTAGCAACCATACAGAACATGATAATAGGCAAGTAGACAGGAGCAGTGGCATGATGGGGCACCATCAGCAATGCTAGAAATTCAGGCCTTAGCCTGAAGAGTGTGAAAACCCTCCAAGTTCCATTCCTGGTTCATTTTTACAAAGGTGATGTTTTGAACACTGGCATTGGACATCTTGTTCTGTTTTAGTGTCACCAAGACCACGGCAATGTTGAAAACCCTCGCAGAGATGACACTGGAGGCTGGGCAGGAAAGAAGAAATAGAGGATACTGGGCAAGTTCGGGCTACTGTTGTTGTCTGCTTGCCCAGAATTCCATGGGGTCAGTGAACAGGCTTTGTCCCAGAGATAGGTCAAAGTCCAGGAAGTATTGAACCTGGGTATTGAGGCGGTAGGTCTCCGTTTGCCGATCAGCCTGGAACTTCATGTGAATAAACTGTTCCATCATGTTATGTTAAGGATACTGAACTGGCTACTGCTGCGGCTTCTGCTGCTTGTGGCAGTGGAGAGGGCAGGAGGTAGGTGACTCTGTGGTGGGCAGAAAGGGACCTTTCTTTCAGACATGCTGGGGGCAGGCATCTGCTCACCAAAATCTATGGCAAGCTGTGTTTCCTGGTACTAAACCAAGTAACCATAAGTAACTGTAAGCAAGCAACCATGCAGCTCGCCATCGTGGCCAGTGTGCCTAAAGAGTAAGTTCTTTCTGGCTCTGCCCCCCCCCACTGAGACGATTGGGTATTGTGACCAGTGGCATCATCATCATTCTCCTGTTCCTCCTACTTCTCAGGTGGCAGCTCTTCATCCTCAGCTTCCTCCTCCATGGGAATTTCTCCCTCTGGGTCCTTAACAGCTACAGGGCAGACACAAAGATGCATTAATTGTCTTCTTCTGCTGTTGTCCCATGCTGCATGAGCATATGTTCAAAGATAAATACAGTTGCAAGTAAAAGTATGTGAACCCTTTGGAATGATATGGATTTCTGCACAAATTGGTCATAAAATGTGATCTGATCTTCAACATTAGACAATCACAGTCTGCTTAAACTAATAACACACACAGAATTAATGGTTACCATGTTTTTATTGAACACACCATGTAAACATTCACAGTGCAGGTGGGAAAGGTATGTAAACCCCTAGACTAATGACCTCTCCAAGAGCTAATTGGAGTGAGGTGTCAGCCAACTGGAGTCCAATCAATGAGATGAGATTGGAGGTGTTGGTTACAGCTGCCCTATAAAAAACACACACCAGTTCTGGGTTTGCTTTTCACAAGAAGCATTGCCTGATGTGAATGATGCCTCGCACAAAAGAGCTCTCAGAAGACCTACGATTTAGAATTGTTGACTTGCATAAAGCTGGAAAGGGTTATAAAAGTATCTCCAAAAGCCTTGCTGTTCATCAGTCCATGGTAAGACAAATTGTCTATAAATTGAGAAAGTTCAGCACTGCTGCTACTCTCCCTAGGAGTGGCTGTTCTGTAAAGATGACGGCAAAAGCACAGCACAGACTGCTCAATGAGGTGAAGAAAAATCCTAGAGTGTCAGCTAAAGACTTACAAAAGTCTCTGGCATATGCCAACATCCCTGTTAGCGAATCTATGATACGTAAAACACTAAACAAGAATGGATTTCATGGGAGGATACCACAGAGGAAGCCACTGCTGTCCAAAAAAAATTATTGCTGCACGTTTACTGTTTGCACAAGAGCACCTGGATGTTTCACAGCAGTACTGGCAAAATATTCTGTGGACAGATGAAACCAAAGTTGAGTTGTTTGGAAGAAACGCACAACGCTATGTGTGGAGAAAAAAAAGCACAACACACCAACATCAAAACCTCATACCAACTGTGAAGTATGGTGGTGGGGGCATCATGGTTTGGGGCTGCTTTGCTGCATCAGGGCCTGGATGGATTGCTATCATCGAAGGAAAAATTAATTCCTAAGTTTACCAAGACATTTTGCAGGAGAACTTAGGGCCATCTGTCCACCAGCTGAAGCTCAACAGAAGATGGGTGTGCAACAGGACAACGACCCAAAGCATAGAAGTAAATCAATAACAGAATGGCTTAAACAGAAGAAAATACGTCTTCTGGAGTGGCCCAGTCAGAGTCCTGACCTCAATCCAATTGAGATGCTGTGGCATGACCTCAAGAAAGCGATTCACACCAGACATCCCAAGAATATTGCTGAACTGAAACAGTTCTGTAAAGAGGAATGGTCAAGAATTGCTCCTGACCGTTGTGCACGTCTGATCTGCAACTACAGGAAACATAGAAACATAGAATGTGTCGGCAGATAAGAACCATTTGGCCCATCTAGTCTGCCCAATATATCTGAATCCTATAAATAGTCCCTGGCCCTATCTTATATGAAGGATAACCTTATGCCTATCCCATGCATGCTTAAACCCCTTCACTGTATTTGCAGCTACCACTTCTGCAGGTAGGCTATTCCATGCATCCACTACTCTCTCAGTAAAGTAATACTTCCTTATATTACTTTTAAACCTTTGCCCCTCTAATTTAAAACTGTGTCCTCTTGTGGTAGTTTTTCTTCTTTTAAATATGCTCTCCTCCTTTACCGAGTTGATTCCCTTTATGTATTTAAAAGTTTCTATCATATCCCCTCTGTCTCTTCTTTCTTCCAAGCTATACATATTAAGGTCCTTTAACCTTTCCTGGTAAGTTTTATCCTGCAATCCATGTACTAGTTTAGTAGCTCTTCTCTGAATTCTCTCTAGAGTATCTATATCCTTCTGGAGATATGGCCTCCAGTACTGCGCACAATACTCCAAGTGAGGTCTCACCAGTGTTCTGTACAGCGGCATAAGCACTTCACTCTTTCTACTGCTTATACCTCTCCCTATACATCCAAGCATTCTGCTGGCATTTCGTGCTGCTCTATTACATTGTTTTCCCACCTTTAAGTCTTCTGAAATAATTACTCCTAAATCCCTTTCCTCAGATACTGAGGTAAGGACTGTGTCAAATATTCTATATTCTGCCCTTGGGTTTTTACGCCCCAGGTGCATTATCTTGCACTTATCCACATTAAATTTCAGTCGCCAGAGTTCTGACCATTCTTCTAGTTTTCCTAAATCCTTTTCCATTTGTCGTTTCCCTCCAGGAACATCAACCCTGTTACATATCTTTGTGTCATCAGCAAAAAGACAAACCTTACCATCGAGGCCTTTTGCAATATCACTTATGAAGATATTAAACAAAATTGGTCCCAGTACAGATCCCTGTGGAACCCCACTGGTAACATGACCTTGTTTTGAATGTTCTCCATTGACTACAACCCTCTGTTGTCTGTCACTCAGCCACTGCCTAATCCACTCAACAATATGGGAGTCCATGCTCAATGACTGCAGTTTATTGATAAGTCTTCTATGTGGGACAGTGTCAAAAGCCTTGCTAAAATCTAGATATGCGATGTCTACTGCACCTCCACTGTCTATTATTTTAGTCACCCAGTCAAAAAAATCTATAAGATTTGTTTGACATGATCTCTCTGAAGTAAACCCATGTTGTTTTTCATCTTGCAATCCATGGGATTTTAGATGTTCCACAATCTTATCCTTTAATAGGGTTTCCATTAATTTGCCTACTATTGATGTCAGACTCACTGGTCTATAGTTGCTCGATTCCTCCCTACTACCTTTCTTGTGAATGGGCACGACATTTGCCAATTTCCAATCTTCCGGGACGACTCCTGTTACTAATGATTGGTTAAATAAATCTGTTAACGGTTTTGCCAGCTCACCACTAAGCTCTTTTAATAATTTTGGGTGTATCTCATCAGGCCCCTGTGACTTATTTGTCTTCACCTTAGACAGCAAACTTAGAACATCTTCCTCTGTAAAGATACATGCATCAAACGATTTATTAGTCATCCTTTCTAGTGGAGGTCCTTCTCCTTTTTCTTTTGTAAAAACTGAACAGAAGTATTCATTAAGGCAGTCGGCTAGCCCTTTATTCTCTTCTACATACCTTTACGTCCTTTGTTTTTAATTTAGTTATTCCTTGTTTTAATTTCCTTTTTTCATTTATATATCTGAAGAATGTCTTATCCCCTTTTTTCATAGACTGAGCTAGTTTTTCTTCTGCCTGCGCTTTAGAAGTTCTTATAACTTGCTTGGCCTCTCTCTGCCTAATCTTGTAGATTTCCTTATCTTCATTGCTCTGGTTTTTTTTATAATTACAAAATGCTAGCTTTTTATTTTTAATGATTTGGGCCACTTCTGCTGAGTACCACAGTGGTCTCTTCCTTTTTTTGCTTTTACTGACAAGTCTAATGCAATTTTCTGTTGCCTTCAATAATGCACCTTTTAAGTAGTCCCATTTCTCCTGGACTCCATGTAATCCGTTCCAGTCTGATAAGGACTCAATTATGACTAATTTCATTTTTGAAAAGTCTGTTTTTCTAAAGTCTAAAACTTTTGTTTTTGTGTGGTGGGACTCTTTCACAGTTCTTATATTAAACCACACTGACTGGTGATCACTAGATCCCAAGGTTTCGCCTACAATGACATCATATACCGAATCCCCATTTGTGAATACCAAATCCAAAATGGCCTCCCTCCGGGTTGGCTCCTCAACCACTTGTTGTAGAGATAACCCCAGTAGGGAATTTAGAATATCTGTACTCCTGGTAGAACTTGCTATTTTGGTTTTCCAGTTTATATCTGGAAGATTGAAATCTCCCATAATGATAACTTCTCCTTTCATTGTCATTTTAGCTATTTCTTCAACTAGTAGATCATCTAGTTCTTTAACTTGACCAGGTGGTTTATATATCACACCTACACGAGTTACTGCATGGTTAGCAAACTGCAACGTAACCCAAACTGACTCTATGTTGGCCTCACCAACTTGTATTAGGTTAGATTTAATGCTATCTTTCACATACAGGGCCACTCCTCCTCCTTTCTTGCCTTCTCTGTCTCTTCTGTATAAAGAGTACCCTGGTATAGTTATGTCCCAGTCATTTCTTTCATTAAACCATGTCTCCGTAACAGCCACTAAATCTACATTCTCAGATGCCATTATTGACCCAAGTTCATTGATTTTTTTACCTAAACTGCGAGCATTTGTAGACAGGACTCTGAGCTTATCATTTCTTAACCTCTGTGCTTCTGACCTGTTCTGGCATTGTTTCGGGGGGCAATTGGACTCTTTTATTTTCACTCTTTTGCCCCCCTCCCTTCCTAGTTTAAATACTCTTCCGCAAATTCTTGGAGTTGTTCACTAAGTACATTTGTTCCTTTGAGAGAAAGATGCAAACCATCTTTTTTGTACAGTTCCTTTCTATTCCAAGTAGAGCTATCATGAGAAACAAAGCCAAATCCTTGCTCTTGACACCATTTACCAAGCCATATGTTGAACTCCTTTATGCGCCTCTGCCTATCATTCTGAACATTATGCACAGGCAGAACTTCAGAAAATGAAATGGTGGATGCAAAATCCTGTACGTCATTACCAAGTGTGATAAAAGATTTTTTCACCTCTGACACTTCATTGCAAGCCAGGTCATTTGTCCCTAGATGGACAAGAACATCCACGTCCCCTTCCTGCTTTGCTTGCTTAACAATATTAATAATACGTCTTCTATCTCTTCTAGCAGTAGCCCCAGGGAGACATCTCACAAAACCATTTTCTTTAAGCTCCACACTTCTTATGATTGAATCACCCAGCAACAGCTGCTTCCTTTGAGACTTCACTTTATCTTTTTTGTCCTTGGCTGCAGTCTTGCATACATTAGACATAGGAGTCGATGGTTTCTCACCCTCTGTGCTTGAGTCCATATCCATGTTGCCCTTACATTCTGAGAGTGCTGCAAATGAATTATGGAGAACCACCGACTGTGGGACATGTCTTCTATCCACCACTAGTCTTCCAGAACCTACAGTACCCCATCTGCCATTTCTGGGGGTCCTCTGTGGCAGTGGCATTGCAGCAGTCCTAGCTGGAGTTTGTTTAACAGATAATTTAAATATTTCAGATTTCAAAAATGCAATTTCCTGCTGCAGTAAGGAGAACTGTCTACAGATCTGACAGCATCCGAATCTCCAAAGAGTGGAACATGAAATAAATGCACAACAATTCCTGCACTGAACCAAGTCTGCCATTTTAAAGAGGAGAAAATAAATAAATAAATAAATTTGTAAATTTAAATCAAACAAATCAAACAAATCTTATCTTTTTTTTTGTATTGTTTCCACCTTCCAGCCTACCTCCTGACTATCTCCTGCAATATCTCTTCAATGTACTTAATGTAGTACTTGAAGCTAGTACTTGCAGCTAATGAATTAGGCCAGCTAATGAGTCTGTCTCTATATATACACACACTCCTTCCCAAGCTCCTCCCCCAGCAACAAATGTAACACCTTAGTGAGCTAGGCTCATTAGCAAACGCACAATAGCAAACACCTGACCAAATTCCTTACCTCTTCTCAAGCAATGGTCAGAAAAAAAAACACAGATGAGCCAGTTGCAGACTACAAACCAATCTCTTGCAGTATCTCTTCAATCTCTTCAGTCTCCTGCAATATCTCTTCAATGTACTTAATGTAGTACTTGAAGGTAGTACTTGCAGCTAATGAAAACGTTTGGTTGAAGTTATTGATGCCAAAGGAGGATCAACCAAAACAGGAGCCGCACATCTAAAATATATCAAATTTATTTAAGGAAACAGACACAACAAAAAATAGATTAAAATCGTTGTATACAACAAATCAGGGCTATCTGAACCATATATCTGCACATGCCACCCTGGCTCACCACAAAATCATAAGCATGCCCCCACACATCAATGAATATATAACATTATAAAGTGCATGAAATCCATCAACAATGAATAAAAGCTGAAATACTTATCATAGAAGTAGCATGGTGGGGGTATGTGTGGCGGTCAGGAAAAGAGCCCAACGCGTATCGCCAGACTTGCTGGCTTCCTCAGGATTGCACTTTGAGTGTAACATTTAATTCTTTGTGTGTTATTAGTTTAAGCAGCCTGTGATTGTCTATTGTTGTGACTTAGATGAAGATCAGATCACATTTTATGACCAATTTGTGCAGAAATCATTCCAAAGGGTTCACATACTTTTTCTTGCAATTGTAGAAGGGTGAGATTGTTCATGCTGCGGTTGTCTCTACTGATAAATTTTGTGCCCTCTTCAAAGGGCAGCAGGCACCTCTGATGAGCTGCCACTGCCTGACTTTGAAACAATACAAGCTCCCTGCTGAGGCAGTCTGGTGCATGACAAAATCGTTCACATGATGGAAAAATCATTCATGGCAGGACAAAATAATTCACGGCTTTACTCATGGCAACTTTTGGCTTTATATTTGATAGTAGAAAGAGGGAGTAGGAGCAATGCTCTGCCCTGCTGCTGTTGGGCACAGGAGGATGTCCATGGAGGAGGAGGAGGCGGATTAGCACCTGGTTTGGGAACCAGACTGATACAAATGTGGAGATGTCAATAGGACCTGGCAATGTTGCTGGGGTGCTGCCTCACTGCTGCTGCTATCCCATGTACTTTCCCTGCCCGTAACAGCTATTCCTGCACTTTGCCAGGCAGTAAAAATTGCAATTTTTAACAATTGTTCTGAAAAAAAAATGAACAACTGGGCAGAAATATAGAAGAATATTATAGACCAGAATAAAATTTTGGTGAAGAAGCAGAACTGTGACACCATTACCACAGCCAAGTGATATGGCAGCAACTGCTCCACCAGCAACTTGGACAGATGGGGGTACAGCTTGTAGACAAGCTAATTGCTGGTCATGAATATTAGTTTTATATAGTTATGACAAGGACACTGTATTTCTTGGGGATGTTGGCTGGCTGCCACAAAGAAGACAAGGAGAAGGTAGACAGACTTGTTCTGACTGAGAATGCTGGCCAGCTCAATTTTCCAAAAGGATCCAATGATACTGCCTCATGTGCTGCAGTAGATCTCTAGTACCTATGATTGTGTTTGAACGCCCACAATTTATTTTAATCTTACAGATCTTGCACGTGGCTATGATTCGGTATGCCGTTCTTTTGGAGAAAAAATGCTGTATGGGAGTTGCTCACACAGAGCTAGTGGAAGTCGAGCTTGGCCTAAATCTGGTATGTTGTGCATCCACAGTATCAGCTACATTACTAGTTCGTAAGCTGACCACAATCTAAGCAGAACTGGCCCATGCAGTTCTTTTGGAGGCTTTGTCCATACATTGCTTCCACTATTTATTGCCACAGCAGCTACCACACTTCTCCTCACTAGAGATATCGCAAACATAAAATTTTTCGTTCCCGAACGGCGAACGCGAATTTCCGCAAATGTTCGCGAACAGGCGAACCGCCATAGACTTCAATAGGCAGGCGAATTTTAAAACCCATAGGGACTCTTTCTGGCCACAATAGCGATGGAAAAGTTGTTTCGAGGGGACTAACACCTGGACTGTGGCATGCCGGAGGGGGGATCCATGGCAAAACTCCCATGGAAAATTACGTAGTTGACGCAGAGTTGGGTTTTAATCCATAAAGGGCATAAATCACTTAAACATTCCTAAATTGTTTGGAATAACGTGCTTTAAAACATCCAGTATGTGTATATGTTGAGGGAAGTGGCATATTCAGATATATATATATATGTATATGTGCCCTGACATATATGTATATATATATATATATATATATATAGGCCCTTCTCCTGGGCCCGTCCAGCTGGGATGTGTTGCACATATAGAGATGTATGTGTGCCCCCTGGGCAGCATGCATCTCTATGTATGTAAGCCATGTTTCAGGGGTATGGGTACATATATATCTATAGATGTGGCCCAGACATCTATGGATGTATATGTGCCCCTATAATATAGGAGGGCTTATTCCTGCCCCTATGTGAATATAATGTCCATTCATATATGCTTATAGATGTGCCCCAAGCATCTATGGGCATATATGCCGGAATCCCGCCGAAATACGCCTGCTGGGTGGGGGAGACCGACAGTTGGACAATTATGTCCAGCGTCGGCCTCTACAAAGGACAGAGGATCAATAAGATCCTCTGCCCTTTGTCACCATCTCCGGCCGCGCCGGAGATGGTGCGCCTAACAGAGACATGGGAACAAAGAGTTCCCATGCCCCTGTGAGTGGCTGACCTCCGGCGCTGTAATTACAGCGCCGGAGGTAAGCGTCCGCTTCACAGGCGGGAGGATCAAAGGATCCCCCCCTGGAAGCGCGCTCTGAGATCCTCGGGCCGGCGCGGTAACGTCATATCACCGCGCCGGCCCACGTGTTGAGGCCGGCGGTGCGCATGCGCTCGGCGCCAATAGTAAGACTGTGAGCGGGTGCCGCCAAGTTTAAATAGACCGGCGGCGCTCCGCTCAGCAGTCAGGTAAGTACACCCAGCAAGAAGAGGCATCCCCTGGACAACGAGCATTATACCGCTAAGTATCATTAATCCTGCCCTATACCACCAACGATACCCGACTATATTCCCTGCATTTAACCCTTTTCCACCAACGATCCCCTGCCCTGCATTTAACCCTTAATCCCCTACCCTATACCACCAACGATCCCCGGCTATATTATCCCTGCATTTATCAGACCCCAATTCCCCTGTGTTCCCCTATAGCCCCTGCTTTCCCTGGTTTACCCTTAACCCTTGACAACCCTCATCTCATTTACCCTTACCCCTGCACCCTTGGTAACCCTTACCTTCCCCTGCCCTGAGCCTAATCCCCCTGTGTTCCCCCAGGATCCCCGCTACCCTGGTGTTACCCCCTTCACGGCTGCCTTGTTTACCCCAGCTGCCGCAGTGTCCGTATTTACCCCTTGTAATTCCCCGTAGGGATAGTATATTGCCAGGATTGGGTGGGCTCCGGATAAAGTGTATGTATGAGATTGTAGATAAATTCTGGGGAGGAATTGGGACTGTGAGTGTAGTTAGGACCGTATTAGTGTATTGTTATAGTATGTGTACTTATTGCTGTGTGCTGTTATAACTATATATATCTATTCCCTTGATATAGATATATATGGTTATAAATATATGTTCCTTTGTAGAAGTAAGGCACCACAGCAATAGTTTGTAGTGTATTGTTGGTACTGTATGGTTAGTGTATTACGTATGTTATATTCTGTAAGGATTAATAAATACTGTGTTATTTATACTTATTGTGTTTGAGTGGTTACTAGCGGTAGTCAGTAAGGCGCACGCAGCTAGTTTAGTGATTAACGTAAGGCAATCAGTAGCGATTTGTTGTTAATTAAGGCATAAATAGGCGGAGTCACCAATAGACGACTTCCCTTTATTTATGAATATTAATTATTGAGATTTGCATAAATAGCAATAATTAATAGCCCCTTTAACATTGGCGAGCCAGGCCCACTGCTAGGAATTTGTTTTCTGTGTTTGATTTTGGTGAGAAAAAAAATTGCTTACGCTATGAACTAGTCAGGTGGGAGGGACGCGGTCAGTGGATTCTGAGCGTCCATTGCCTGATAGTTCGTACAGGTAAAGCGGTTTGTTCAATCAGAACCAAACACAGAGCAATCTCTACAGCAGAGAATCTAAAATCTTTTCTGATTTTTCTGTATTAATATTTTCTGATTCCCTTACACGCCCACTGGAGAGAGTCATCACCTACACCACTGAAGAGAGAACCATCGTCATTGAAGTCGAACAGAAGTCGTCTGGCTGGTCGGGAGAAGGCGTTCCGAATATTGAAGGACCTCCTCCACGCAGCAACACAGTACAACGAATAACGACTCCAATGAAGATGGGCTCTCGTCAAAAAGTAAGTATGAACTTCGCCACACTGCAACACCTCAGCAAACATAGCACATACAACCCCATCATCCCGACCACGTACAAATCCACTGAGCTGCTATGGTCCACTTTATTGGACCAGGCATACGCTCATGACAAACTCTGCATTAATCGCAGCATGTTTAAAAAAACCAAAAAACGGCTCCAAATGTTAGCCAAATTGGTTCACACCTTTGAGGATATCATTTGGAAGCCGGAACATCTGGAAACACTTAACAGCACGGCAAAGGCAGAGGAAGTTTCCAACACTGCAAACTTCCACTGCAATTGTTGTGTTGAGAACATTAAACAGTTACACACATTACAAACACAACTACAAGAGAAGTCCCAGTGTACGGTCGAGAGGGGCAGGGAGATTTGCGTGTTAGAGTCTAGACTCTCGGACAAGGAGAGTTTCTACTCTGACATGGATAAGGAACTGCTCAGACTGTACACTGAGATAAATCAGTTCAGGAACAATACGGTATCTATGGATCACATGATTGTTCAAAATCGAGAGGACCTGGCTGCAAAAACGCAAACCATTGCGGATTTGCAGCAGGTCATCTCGAATCTGTCACGGCCTGGTGCTAACAGTATGGTGCCCACGAAACAGGTTTGTGTTTCGGGAACGGCACAGGGGGAGACAGCGACGACGGCGCCAAGATCTTCCACGGATCAAACACCCGATACAGTAGACACTAGGGGACAGGTGGAACGGACGCTACCTTTCACCCAAACACCCAGGGAGAATTGGGGTAGCAACCGATCCCAGGAACAGGGCAACGATTGGAGAGAGGAAAGTGGTTGGCGATTTACCACTTCCAATCCGCCAACGTGTCCGGAAAGACAGGAAGATTTTTACCCTAACCATTCCAGTATGGAAAGGATAAACTTCCTGTTACGGATCTGCAAGGAGATCCCAAAATATGATCCCTGTGTAGATCCGTTTACTTCATGTGATATCTTCGAGGGTCACTGTAACAAGCATTCAGTGGCTCACGAATATCGCATGGAGTTATTCAAGTTATGGTTACCTACAAACCTAAACCAAAGGTATGAGGTAACGGGGAGGACGCAACCAATGAATGGACAGTTTTATGACAAGGAGGAACGTCTCTCCATACTCATGAGACTGGCAACGGGCCATTGGGACGTCACTCCAGATATCCTGTCCAAGTTCAAACCCACTATACATGACGAACCTCTGTCTATGTGTAGTCGGTTTGAAGCAATGTACAGAAGGGTTACGAAAGATCACGGTATCGGAATTCCACAGGGTATGATACGTATGTTTGTGGAAAAATTCCCATACCTTGACACTGCAATCCGGTTGAGTGCAGCTAGGGAGCCATCCCTCACGGATGCTGCTATGATTATTGAGCAGTGCAGACAGGATACACTGCTCAATAAGAAATCCGTCAAAGTGACGGAGCGTGCGCCTGTACACGATACATCTCAAGATGAATGGGTACAGCACACAAAAGGTAATTCAGCTATTCGTCCCACGGCCCCGCCATTGGAAAGGATAGGAGGCATTCGATGCTTCCTATGTTTACAATACGGGCACATAAAGAGGAATTGTCCACAATGGTCACGTATTAACCGGACAAATCCTGAGAGAACGGGCAATAATAACGGTTTCAAGATGAAACCTAATTATGCCAAACCAGTGGGGGAATATCTGGGACATTCACAGGTCCAGACACCAAAACGTGTGGCTGTTGTGAATGACCCAGCGCGTTCGGTAAGGAGTGTGGAATCCCTGGAATCCACACTAAGGGTCCATAGCAAGAACCCACAAGTGGCAGTATGTACCTCACAGGTACCTACTGGGAGTCTGGTAGAAATTGATTGAAGATCAGGGATCCCTAAAGATCTGGCGCCAGTATGTCCCATCATACTGGATTCTTCAGGGAGACCCCACATAAAGGCCAAAATCAAAAATCAGGACGCCGAAATCATGCTTGACACTGGTGCGGAAATTTCCATTACCAATGTCAAACATGATTTACATCCCAACAGCCCTCAGTGTGTGGTGATCGGATTTGATCACCAACAAGGGGGGGTGAGGGCCCACAGAATAGAAGAAGTAATTCTCCAGATTACCAGTCACACGACACACGACCCTTAGTATCCCCATGTGGTATTACCCCGGTTCTGACAACATTATTGGAACCGACGTAATGACACAAAATGGGTGGATCCTAGATCTGGCAAATAGTATTGTATGGAAGGGTCCCAGACAATCCAAGGTGTTTGTCATCCAACCCCAGTTTCTGGGACCACCATTGCCAACAGTAGATGACTCTACTGAAGTAATTGAACACAAATGGCCTGAGATCTCGCATAATCCAGACCTTGAGCCTATTGTGTATGAGTACCCCGATCTGTGGGCCCAGGGAAAAAACGATTGTGGCAGACTGATTGGTGTTCAGGTGGACATACAAGGTCCCGACCCTCCACCTCAACGCCAATACCGCTTTCCGCCAGAAGCCACCCACTCAATTTTGGACACCGTCCAAGAATTGAAAACGAGGGGGGTGGTCATAGAGGGCAATTCTAAATGCAACAATGCCCTCTGGCCAGTAAAGAAAAAGGACACCAATGCATGGAGGCTCACCATAGACCTCCGGGTCCTCAACAAATACACCCCAATGTCCGCTCCAGTGGTGGCACAGACTCCCGACATCATGGCCAGAATAAGCGGCAAAAGTCGCATATTCTCAACCATAGATGTTGCCAATGGGTTCTTCTCAATTGAACTCACTGAAAACTGTAGGTACAAATTTGCCTTTACAGTAGGGGACAAACAGTACATGTTCGGTGTACTCCCCCAGGGATTCCACAGTAGTCCCACGTCTTTTTCACCAGGCATTGGCGGCCGTTCTGAGTGTATTTTCACGGCCGGAATGCCTTCTGCAATACGTGGATGACCTGCTCTTACACACAGAAACCATAGAAGAACACTTGGTTCTGTTAAAAGAGCTATTGGGACTCCTGGCCAAGTCAGGACTCAAGCTGAGTCCCCACAAGGCAAATTTGGCCAGAACAGAGGTGACTTTCCTTGGAGTCCAAATTTCTTTTGGAGCCAAAGGAATTGTGGCAGCCAGAGTGGAAGCCATGGTAAAGTTACCTAGGCCGGGCACTCTACAGGATTTGAGAAAATTCCTGGGAGTTGCTAATTTCATGAGGGAGTTCATAGAGGATTTTGCTGCCAAAGCAAAACCCCTCTATGAACTCCTCATAGGAGAAGACCCCTCAATCAAAGGTTGGTCTGATGCACAGGAAGAGGCCTTTTCTACTTTGAAAAGGGACCTCTCCTCTGCCCCTGTATTGGCCACTCCCCATCCTGAAGGGGAAATAGCCATACAGGCGCATGCAGGGACGGAGTCTATCTCAGCGGTCCTCCTACAGCAGATAGGGTATGACACTAGACCGCTGGGATACTTCTCCAGGTTACTTTCGCCTGTTGAACGAGGGTTCGATGAGTGTGCCAAACAACTGGCAGCCATACACTATGCCGTCAAAACCACCGAGCATATTGTAGGCTTCAGGCCCCTCACTTTGCAGACTCCACACTCTCCATTGGCCCTCCTGCTCCGTGATACACTCCCTGGAGTCTCCCAACAGAGATTCGGGAGGTGGATTATGGATCTCAGTGGCCGGAGTCTGCAGGTGAACCACAAAGCCAAGTATGTTCTGTCCCAGTTATTGAACCTAACAGGCACCGAACATGACTGTGGCCAACCAGCGCATATCAACGCGCCACAAATTTTCAGGACCGATAAACATCCAGAAGACAGAGTCATCTTTGTTGATGGCTCTCGATTTTTCATGGATGGGACCTATGTCACAGGTTTTGCTGTGCTGGATGAGACCATAGGTACCCAGAATCTTGTCAAGTTACCAGGTCACATGTCGGCACAGCGGGCGGAACTGGAGGCGGTCAAGGAAGCCTTGCTTCTTCAACCCCCAGGGAAACGAACTATATATAGCGACAGTTCATATGTAGTTCGTTCTCTCACCCTACACCTGGACACATGGAAAAGACGAGGATTTGTGGATAGTCAAAACAAACCTCTGGCTCATTTGTCGGTCCTGAAAGAACTTTGGGAATGGGGCATGGCACACACGGCGGAAGCAGCCATCATAAAAATCCCTGCGCATCAGAAAGGGGATGAGCCTTTAACGCTAGGTAACAACAAGGCGGATGAATTGGCCAAACTAGCGGCAGTATCTGGGATCCTTCAGGAAACAGACACTGAGCCGCTACCGGCCTACCAGATTGCAGTTCGTACCAACTTGAGTAAAGGCCCGGTGTCATTTGAGGAGGAACAAGCAAAAGATCCTCTTCTAATGACACACCTCACATTTCCACAGCATCCCTGGTCAATACAGCAAGGGATCCTGTGTTACAATACCGGTACACAGCAACTTCCTCTTCCCGTGGTTCCACAGCATCTGCAAGCAGAGCTAACCAGATTGAACCACCAACTGTTTGGACACCTGGGCCGGGATAAACTCTTGTCTCTCCTGAGAGACAAATTATACTGGCCGGGAATGTCCAACACAGTAGAGGAAGTAACACAACAGTGCCTGGTATGTGCTCAGGTTAACCCAAGGGCGTCAGCCCTGAAGCCGGTGTTGCAGCGAGTTCCTCCTGCAGATGGTCCATGGTCCGCACTACAAATAGATTTTATAGGACCTTTACCAACAGGAAGTCGTAACTATCGTTACGCACTGGTGGTAGTGGATGTCTTCTTTAAATGGGTAGAAGCCATCCCCACGGTTAATAATTCGGCTGCAACCACTGCCCGTGTTCTCTGGGAACAGGTTCTGTCACGATGGGGTATCCCCAGATTGATAGAGTCGGACAGAGGGACCCATTTCACGGGTAAGGTAATGAAAGCGCTTTGTGGTCTTTTAGACATAAAGCAAAGGTTTCATGTGCCTTACCACCCTCAGTCTGCGGGCATCGTGGAGCGGATGAACCGGACCATAAAAACACGACTTTCTAAAGCACTACTGGAGAAAGGTTCCTCATGGGTAATCCGAGCTACCGAGGCTACCAGTACCGGTATCACCCCATTCGAACTAATGACCGGACGCAAAATGCCCCTATGCCTACCCAATGAACCCCTAGTGTCAGAACCAGTGAAGAACGCCATCGCCAGAGACCTGTTTCTCCAACAGGTACAACTAAACCTGAAGGAGTTATTGCCTCATGCAGCAATACGGCTACACAGACCGTATCTACAGGGGGAAACGCCAATGCCCTCTGTAGGAGAGCTAGTGATGGTGAAAATCTTCCGTCGGGCCGGCCCCTGGGATGCAAACTGGGAAGGACCCTATCAGGTCCTTGAAGTAATGGGTGACACCATGCTAAAGGTGCAAAGGCCGATGACGACCAAGAAAAAGTCACGTAGGCGACAGGGAGATTTATGGATCCATATCGACCAGGCCAAGGCCACCCGAGCCTCCCCAACTCAATAACATGAACCCTCACAGAGTTGGGTGACCGGGGGGGGGGGTGTTTTGGAGGGTCGAGGGTGGATCCATGAAACTAATTACATTCACATTGAATTAACAGATCACGGGAGGGAGACTCACCAAGGTTACGACTAGCCTGAAAAGATATAGAAATCCTCTGAACATGGCATATCCCCAACTTGTGGCACTGGTGGTAAGCATGATGATGGCAGGCTCAACCTCTTCGGGGGAGGGCCTGGGAGTTAATAATGATATGGCTGACATATCTATGAATAAACCCGGCCTCTTAATGGTAGAATGTTTGGAGGGCAAAATCCTGAAACCATACAAGAACTTTTCCTTTACACCAGGACAGTGGTATCTGTATGGTTTCCAGAGGGAGAGTTTTGCCCAAGGTGTAATTCAACATTATACCCCTGTGGAGAATGTGTCTGCCATACAACATGATTTACATGCACTCTGCCTCAAAGAATTCAGACATTTTCGGGACTCTGACCGTACTCCTATGAGATCCTTAAGATGGGTGTCTAAGGACCCTCACTTACATCCTTACAAACAAGTGGAAGCCAACACTACCACAGTGTTGTGTACCAAGAAGGGGGTTCTGAGTCCCGAAGATGTCACGGGTGCAGAGTATAGTGGCTGGTATATCCTTAAAGCTACCTTCATAAGGAGGGATAGCCAAGATGGGCTGAGGGTAAGGACATATTTTGACAGACCCATTCCGGTAAAGGGCACCCTAAAAGCTTATTGTATGTTAAGAGATTCCCAGATGATTATCACTAGGGAATCCAGTTATGTTCAGGGACATGTGTCCACAGATTACATACGAACCAGTATAATGTTGCTAAAGTTAAACTGCAGTAACTCTGGCCAGGCCCTCTGGAATGACCAGAGTGGTCCGGTAAAACTGGAAGGCTTTTACCGAGCCACCATTTTAAAAGTACGGACAGATGCCAAGGATCCCAGGTATGCTCAGTTAAAGGGATCTCCATCCATACAGTCTTTTATGATCACCATCATGAGAGACAATTGTGTTCAGGAGGTGACTGGATTTTATTTCGTCACCTATGCCCACTGGGAACAAGATACCCAGATGGTAACCTTGGACACTAATCCCTGGAGTTGGGATTTAGTGTGCAATGGGGTGGACACCCCTACAGTGGATGTATGGATGGACGGTACCCCTATGAATGAGGAATACCGGGGTAGGTATGTGTCTTCCGATTGGAAAGACCCCAGTGGCAGGGATATTAACTTTGACATCAATATAGATGGTTCGTTTAGATGGCCTTTTTGCGAGGCAGTAGATGAAGGATGCTGGACATTTACACAATGGGTCTATCTGTCTAAATCCAAACCCGTAGGAAAACTAGTGCTACAGGTTGGAGAAAGTGACCAATGGTATCCGTTCAGAGGTAGAGGGCAAGTTTGTGTAACGGTGGTGAGGATCCCCTATGAAGCGACAGGTCTCCAACCTGTAAAAATACATTTAGACCCTTGCAACGCCCCTATCCATCAATTGGCAGATCCTATAGCTCCTCAACTGTCATCCCCATGGAAGATCATCACGGGGAAAAAATTCGTCCTATTTACTTGGAGAATTTCCGTAGATGACTTCCGAGTCGACCAGTGGGATCACAGATGTGGGGAGTTTGTGAGGAACCAAATTGACATGATAAGAGGTTGGATAGAGGCGGGGCAAGAGGTAAGAAAGGACGATCTCATACACAGAAATCACAGGGGAAGAAGAGATCTGATAGCCATGGGACTAGGCGGAGGTGCATTGGGAGTGGGCGCACTGAACACTATGGATATGGAAGTCCTGAGAGGTAAACTTGGGGACGTTGCGCGACACGCCGGAGAAGGATTCGAGACCCAGCTTGATGTAAACCACGTCTTAGAGGGTTTGCAGCATTCGCACATAGATGCCACTACCTCTCTATCTTCTGCTTTACGAGAGAAGTTTAGAAGGTTAGTTGTGGGTCTCTTGGAAGAACAGGATAGAGCTCAGCTCGCTCTGGCGTGTACGCAAGTCCAGAGTGAACTCTCAGGCAACCTTAAACATATTGTATCATCATTGTACGGCGGCCACTTCCCATTTAACCTCCGCCAACGGGTAAGTCCTCTTATATCTCCTTTTGCAGCCAATCACACCAACTGGTGGGTAGTCCAGTGGCACGGCTGTAGGAATCTCACTTGCACTGCTTCGTCATTGGCTCCTGTATCCGGCCATCTTAGACAGGGTTACAGTGCAGTTAACTTAGGGATTGTCATAAATAACCAGACGGTGCTTCATCCACAGCTCCCCCCGGGCGTTCTAACCTATGAGAGAGGCCATCCTTATCTGTTAGACACAGAGGGGTGTTGGAAGAAAGAGGATGCTATCCTCTGTCAAGGTAGTCAGGATCGGGTGTTAAGACACCAATGTTGGAGCACCGAGGGGTCCTGTGAGATGAAGGCCAGCCCAATACCCTCCTCCCTTAAATACTTGGGACAGGGGTATTGGTGCTGGTACCAAAGGCAAAACATGTCTTATACAATCTATGGAACTAACTGCACAGAGAGAGGAGAACTCCTCCTTGGAGCGTATTGCACCCGTAGTCCCGTCCTAGGTTTAGATGTCGCAGAGCTACAAGGAAGGACACCAATCACCCCGGAGAAGAGACTCGACATCCGCCCTGACGTACCCGTAAGACTCCAGAAGATTCCTCTTGGCTTTGGGATAGAACTCAAACATCTCCTGCTAGACTTCAGCCATGAAGACGAAATACTTAAGAATCTTCGAGAAACAGAGAAACAGGCCACCATCCAACTGACGCACGACAAGAATAAAATAACGGCAATCACAACCGCTTTGGACAAAGACTCCAAGATCTCCTGGTGGGAAAGTGTCATGTCCCGGGTTGTATTCGAACCGGGATCTTCCTGGTCTCTTAAACCATAGCCTTACCTGTTGTGCTACAGAAGAGATCTAGACTTTGGGAATGTCCTTACTGTGTTCAACACTACATCATACTCTCTAGCTCCACCTGCTGCCAGCTGTGGACAATTCTCAATCTGGACAGCCTTTAAATAGGAAGTGAGGTCATCACTCAGTGCCCGTTTATTTGGATTCCTTCCCTGGGTGTTTTGACTTCAGTGATCTTCCTTGTATTGAACTCCTGCCTGATATCCCTACTATTCTACAGCCTGCTGATTTTGTACCTTGCCGCCAGATCGTGAATGACCTTAGCCTGCCTGACTCTTCTCCGGATTTTGATTGTGAACTATTTGCCTGACGACGCTTTGCCTGGATCTCAAGCACACTACTTCCACTTCGGACACTACCTTTTACAGGTACCTTACATAATAAACGGGCCACAATGGCAGTGGACCCTGCTGAGATTGTTAAGGCGATTACACGTCAGGGACAATTGATCGGAGCTCATGAACAGCATCTTTCTTCCCTGGACGCCAAGTTAGATGAACTTTGCACCATGCTCAAATCTTGTTTGCCTGGTTCCTCTGCAACGGTGCCGACTCCGGATCCTACTCCTGCTACGGTCCAACCCGCCTCTTCTGTACCACCAAAACTTCCCTTGCCTGACAAGTTTGGTGGTGATACTGAGGACTGCAGAGGCTTTTTAAATGTTTGCCGTTTGCATTTCCGCAACAACCCTGCGACTTTTAGCACTTCGTCTGCCAAAGTGACTTTTGTAATTTCCTTGTTAAAGGGGAAGGCCCTGGCCTGGGTCTCTCCTTATTTGGAACGCAACGATCCTGTACTCCAAGATGCTGAAAAATTTCTGGCCTCTCTCCAGACGGTATTTGACAAGCCAGGTAGAGTTTCTGCAGCTGAGTACTCCCTCTTGGACATACAACAAGACACCAGATCTGTGGCACAGTATGCTATTGAGTTCCGTACCCTTGCTGCTGAAACAAATTGGGACTCAAGGGCATTACGTGCAGCCTTCCGAAAAGGTCTTACGGATCGCATCAAGGACGAATTAGTCTATAAGGATCTCCCAGAAGACCTTGAGAAATTCATAGAGCTGTGTGTTCGTCTGGATGTCCGGTACCATGAAAGGTGCCAAGAGAGACTTAGAACCCGCAAGTTTCCTAGGCCAGTTTACCGTTTGGCCCCTAACTTCCAAGCACCACCTCAGCCAGAACCTGAAACCTCTGTTGAACCCCAGACACCTGTGGAACCCATGGAGGTGAGCCGTCTCCACCTAACTGAGTCAGAGAAACAAAGGAGGCGTTCATTGGGCCTATGCCTGTACTGCGGACTTAAAGGACATTTAGTATCTGTCTGCCCCTCCCGTCCAGTAAAAGGCAGGGTCTAACCAGTGTTGGAGGAGCTGGCTTAGACCTTACAGGTAGATCCTCCAAGACCAAGATTACTGTTCCGGCCACTATCCATTTATCTTCTAAGCTTGTTTTCTGTGAGGCTTTTGTGGATTCCGGAGCTGCGGGTATATTCTTGGACTACACTTTTGCAAGAAAGAACAACATCCCGTTTGTTCCTAAGTCTAGACCCCTGAACATTACCACCCTGAATGGACAGCCCTTGGGAGATGGTATTGTGAAATTCGAGACTACGACAATCACCCTGCAGGTAGGCCTCCTCCACAAAGAGGAAGTTGTCTTGTCTCTTATTGATTCTCCGCTTCTGCCTATCATCCTTGGTTACCCATGGTTACAACTTCACAACCCCTCTTTTGATTGGGAAAATGGAGAACTAACCTCCTGGGGATCGTCCTGTCGCCTTCGCTGTTTGTCTCAACCCAAAAGACTTTCTGCTTGCATGTTGGCTCCTGTGACTATCCCACCTACCTTGCCTCGTGAATACCATGACTTTGCAGACGTATTTTGCAAACAAAAGGCAGAGGTGTTACCCCCACATCGTCTATTTGACTGTACAATTAAATTGATTCCCGGAGCACCTCTTCCCAAAGGAAAGACCTACCCCCTGTCTCTGCCCGAACAAAACTCTATGGAGGAATACGTAAGAGACAACTTGGAAAGAGGTTTTATCCGACCCTCTTCTTCTCCAGTAGGAGCAGGTTTCTTCTTCGTTGAAAAGAAAGATGGGGGCCTTCGACCATGCATAGACTATCGGGGGTTAAATCAAATCACCGTAAAGGACTCCTACCCTTTGCCACTCATTCTTGAACTATTTGATCTACTTAAGGGGGCTGTTATATTCTCCAAGCTAGACCTACGAGGGGCTTATAACCTGATTCGAATTAATGAGGGGGACGAGTGGAAGACAGCATTCAACACTCGTAATGGACACTTTGAATATTTGGTCATGCCATTTGGCTTGTGTAACGCACCTGCTGTCTTTCAACGTTTCATGAATGAAATTTTTCATGATTTCAGCAACCGTTTTGTGATCATATACTTGGACGACATTTTAATCTTTTCCAAGACTCTTCCCGAGCACATCTCGCATGTGAAACAGGTATTACAACGGCTTAGAGAAAACCGTCTTTATGCAAAAATCGAGAAATGCAGTTTCCATCAAAGCTGTATTCCTTTCCTTGGGTACATCATAAGTGCTGACGGTTTCCAAATGGACCCTCAAAAACTTTCCGCTGTCTTGCAATGGCCCCAACCGACCACTTTAAGAGGACTCCAAAGCTTTTTAGGATTTGCAAATTACTACAGACGCTTCATTAAGAGTTTTGCCTCCATTGCGGCACCCCTTACTGCCATGACTAAGAAGGGTACAAATTGCAAGGCGTGGTCTTCAGAAGCAAAATCAGCTTTCCAGCGATTAAAGGACATGTTCAGTAAAGCTCCAATCCTTCAGCATCCAAATCCTGACCTCCAGTACATTGTTGAGGTTGATGCCTCTGAGGTTGGAGCAGGTGCCGTACTCTCCCAGAGACAGCCAAAGTCTGGTAGAATCCATCCAGTAGCTTTTTTCTCTAGAAAGTTTTCTCCGGCAGAGATGAATTATGATGTTGGGAATCGAGAACTACTGGCCATCAAATTGGCATTGTCTGAATGGCGACATCTTCTGGAAGGGGCTTCCAAACCTTTTATTATCCTCACTGACCATAAAAACCTACTGTATCTTCAGACTGCTAGACGTCTGAACTCACGTCAGGCTCGATGGGCTCTGTTTTTCTCCCGTTTTAATTTTGTCCTTTCTTACGTTCCAGGGCATAGAAACAAAAAAGCCGATGCTCTTTCCAGACAGTTCGCTTCCTCTGAAGAAGATCAACCAGCCGAGCAGTATATAATCCCACCTCACAAAATTGTCGCACAGATCTCTACGGCCCTTTCCCAACAGCTACAAGAAACCCAGAATCGTGTTCCCCAGGGCTTGAAGATACCACCAGGTCGCCTGTACGTAGCCCCTAGTCTCAGAAAACCTATACTCCTCTGGGCACATGATGGCGTGTTATCCGGTCATCCTGGTGTCACCATCACTCTTAAGACCTTGCAGCGTCATGTCTGGTGGCCTCGTATGAAAAAGGATGTTACTGACTATGTGGCTGCCTGCCCAACTTGTGCTGCTAATAAAGTACCCCGCACATTACCTGCTGGACTGTTACATCCACTTCCGGCACCTCGCCAGCCTTGGACCCATTTGACCATGGACTTCATTGTAGACTTACCCAAGTCCGAGGGCATGACTGCTATATGGGTCACAGTGGATCGCTTTTCCAAAATGGCTCATTTTGTGTCGATTCCGGGATTACCTACAGCGAAAGCACTGTCCACTCTTTTCCTTTCCCATATTGTAAGACATCATGGCATACCTACCAATGTCATCTCAGACCGCGGATCCCAGTTCGTTTCCCGATTCTGGAGAGCGTTCTGCAAGAAACTGGGAGTAACGCTCTCACTCTCTACCTCACATCACCCTCAAACTGATGGTCAAACCGAACGCATGAACCAGACCCTAGAAACCTACCTTCGACATTATGTCAATGCCTTACACTCCAACTGGTCTGAGTATTTGCCTTTAGCTGAGTTCGCCCTAAATTCCCGTTGGCACAGTGCTCTTCATACCACACCATTCTACGCAGCCCTAGGCTATCACCCTCAGACTTTTCCCCTACTTCAGCCTTCTTCTGGTGTACCAGCAGCAGATCAGCGGGTGAAAAATATTCTACTACATTGGAAGAAGATTCGTTTATTACTACGGAAGTCAGCAGGCAAGTACAGGCTTTTTTCCAACAGACGAAGACGTCATATACCTCCATATGTGGTGGGGGACAGAGTTTGGCTATCAACCAAGTATGTGAGACTGAAACAACCTTCTACCAAATTGGGCCCTCGATTCATTGGCCCTTACAGGATCATTGCTCGAGTTGGACCAGTTTCCTATCGCTTAAGATTACCTTCTTCTCTCCGGATACATCCCGTGTTCCACGTTTCACTCCTCAAAAAAGCTATTTTCAACCGCTACTCCAGATCACAACAGCTACCTCCTCCTGTTCTTGTTGATGGACAAAATGAGTTTGAAGTCTCCAAGATTCTTGATTCCAGAAGACAGGGCCGTGGCCTTCGGTATCTGGTTCATTGGAAGGGGTATCCTGTCACAGACCGCTCCTGGGTTCCAGCCAAAGATCTGCATGCCCCTTCTCTTATACGAGACTTCCATACCTCGTTTCCCACTAGGCCCCGCTAGGCCCCCGGAGGGGTCCATTGGGGAGGGGGCCCTGTCATGTCCCGGGTTGTATTCGAACCGGGATCTTCCTGGTCTCTTAAACCATAGCCTTACCTGTTGTGCTACAGAAGAGATCTAGACTTTGGGAATGTCCTTACTGTGTTCAACACTACATCATACTCTCTAGCTCCACCTGCTGCCAGCTGTGGACAATTCTCAATCTGGACAGCCTTTAAATAGGAAGTGAGGTCATCACTCAGTGCCCGTTTATTTGGATTCCTTCCCTGGGTGTTTTGACTTCAGTGATCTTCCTTGTATTGAACTCCTGCCTGATATCCCGACTATTCTACAGCCTGCTGATTTTGTACCTTGCCGCCAGATCGTGAATGACCTTAGCCTGCCTGACTCTTCTCCGGATTTTGATTGTGAACTATTTGCCTGACGACGCTTTGCCTGGATCTCAAGCACACTACTTCCACTTCGGACACTACCTTTTACAGGTACCTTACAGAAAGTCTGTTCGGCTACAGTCCAAAGGCAACATCCTTCTTCAACCTATTGATTCATCCGGTGATAGTTCTTCTGGTTCTGGTAATCATCATGTACACGGGACTGTGTCTAATCTACAGGAGGGTCAAGAGACTTGCGGACCAGCTAAACCAGAACCAGACAGAACTTCACGAAGTTAATCGTAGGAGGCTCAGGACTTAGCTGCATCAAAGTCCTGAAGCCAGAGATCGCATGGACAAACTGTTTCCTATGAAGGTCGGGATGAAAATCCAAAAACCATCCTGTGACCTCATAGCATTGTGTGTATGTATATCACGTATTGTAGTAGATTTTCGTAGGAGGGTTCGGGGTATAATCAAAGGCCACCCTGTGACCTCATCATATTGTGTATAGATTTACATTGATTATTTGCATGTGAGTTCCTCATGTACCCATGGACACTCTAGGTGCAAATGTGCGACAGCCATACTACAATATGGCTGGGCGCACACTTGCATCCTATAGTCATTTCCCCAATGACACGTGGGTCTGTTAACTACCGGTGTCTTGGGAGGTATAGAGACTAAGGCCAGGTGGCATGAGTCTCTATGGGTACACACTGAATTGAATTGGGCTGTATTGGGAGGGATGTGACATGTTTGTGTGAGTGGGGTAGAGTAGATTCCCTAGGGTCAGGCCCCTCATCACTAAGGTATTTGCCGCTTCAATATCGACAATGGTGACTTTTTGTAAGGGTTGGACTGAATGATGGTAGTGTGGGGTTCCTTCCCGCAGATAGAATTTAGGGACTATGACATCACCTCTCACTAGAAAATCTGACCTGCCTCGTAAAAACCTATGTATCTGTCCATGGGAGAACCTCTCCAACAACTGAGTCTTCAATTAAGATGTAAGTCATACTGGTGTTAAAAGGTCAGCCTACGGCCGTCCGTACCCCATAAGGAGGTGCTACATTAATTACCGGCACTAACATTGGGGGTAACGGACGCCAGAAGAACAACACTGGCAAAGAGAGAGAACACGGTCACTGAGTGGAGTGATCTAAAGACGGCGAGGGTGAAGCCATTCCGGAGTCAGAAATAGACTACATAGGGAGTGGCTGACACCTGAGGATCATAATGTAAGATGCCAAGGAAGTTATCCAAAGAGAAGACGGTGTATTCGGTGGACGGAAACGTTGGTAAAGGGCAGGTCGGAGATGTTAGTCGTTATAGGTGATGTCTAGGTACCTAAGGGTCATATTACTTCAGTCCTTCCTGAATCGTCACCTAGAGGGCGATTTGAGAGGAGACTAATACATCCCAACCCTTCCCCCAAAATGTTTATTGTCGTGTTCCCGACCACAGGGGGATTGTTGAGGGAAGTGGCATATTCAGATATATATATATATATATATATATGTGCCCTGACATATATGTATATATATATATATATATATATATATATATATATATATATATATATATAGGCCCTTCTCCTAGCCCGTCCAGCTGGGATGTGTTGCACACATAGAGATGTATGTGTGCCCCCTGGGCAGCATGCATCTCTATGTATGTAAGCCATGTTTCAGGGGTATGGGTACATATATATCTATAGATGTGGCCCAGACATCTATGGATGTATATGTGCCCCTATAATATAGGAGGGCTTATTCCTGCCCATATGTGAATATAATGTCCGTTCATATATGCTTATAGATGTGCCCCAAGCATCTATGGGCATATATGACGGAATTCCGCCGAAATACGCCTGCTGGGTGGGGGAGACCGACAGTTGGACAATTATGTCCAGTGTCGGCCTCTACAAAGGACAGAGGATCAATAAGATCCTCTGCCCTTTGTCACCATCTCCGGCCGACCGGAGATGGTGCGCCTAACAGAGACATGGGAACAAAGAGTTCCCATGCCCCTGTGAGTGGCTGACCTCCGGCGCTGTAATTACAGCGCCGGAGGTAAGCGTCCGCTTCACAGGTGGGAGGATCAAAGGTTCCCCCCCCCTGGAAGCACGCTCCGAGATCCTCGGGACGGCGCGGTGACGTCATATCACCGCGCCGGCCCACGTGTTGAGGCCGGCGGTGCGCATGTGCACGGCGCCAATAGTAAGACTGTGAGCGGGCGCCGCCAAGTTTAAATAGACCAGCGGCGCTCCGCTCAGCAGTCAGGTAAGTACACCCAGCAAGAAGAGGCATCCCCTGGACCAACGAGCCCCCCTGGACAACGAGCATTATACCGCTAATTATCATCAACCCTACCCTATACCACCAACGATCCCCGACTATATTCCCTGCATTTAACCCTTTTCCACCAACGATCCCCTGCCCTGCATTTAACCCTTATTCCCCTACCCTATACCACCAACGATCCCCGGCTACATTATCCCTGCATTTATCAGACCCCAATTCCCCTGTGTTCCCCTATAGCCCCTGCTTTCCCTGGTTTACCCTTAACCCTTGACAACCCTCATCTCATTTACCCTTACCCCTGCACCCTTGGTAACCCTTACCTTCCCCTGCCCTGAGCCTAATCCCCCTGTGTTCCCCCAGGATCCCCGCTACCCTGGTGTTACCCCCTTCCCGGCTGCCTTGTTTACTCCAGCTGCCGCAGTGTCCGTATTTACCCCTTGTAATTCCCCGTAGGGATAGTATATTGCCAGGATTGGGTGGGCTCCGGATAAAGTGTATGTATGAGATTGTAGATAAATTCTGGGGAGGAATTGGGACTGTGAGTGTAGTTAGGACCGTATTAGTGTATTGTTATAGTATGTGTACTTATTGATGTGTGCTGTTATAACTATATATATCTATTCCCTTGATATAGATATATATGGTTATAAATATATGTTCCTTTGTAGAAGTAAGGCACCACAGCAATAGTTTGTAGTGTATTGTTGGTACTGTATGATTAGTGTATTACGTATGTTATATTCTGTAAGGATTAATAAATACTGTGTTATTTATACTTATTGTGTAACGAGTGGTTACTAGAGGTAGTCAGTAAGGCGCACGCAGCTAGTTTAGTGATTAACGTAAGGCAATCAGTAGCGATTTGTTGTTAATTAAGGCATAAATAGGCGGAGTCACCAATAGACGACTTCCCTCTATTTATGAATATTAATTATCTAGATTTGCATAAATAGCAATAATTAATAGCCCCTTTAACAGTATACGATCAGGTATGATGTTGTATCGATCAGGTAGTGCAAGGGTTACGCCCGCTTCACAGTGACAGACCAAACTCTGACAAACCAAACTCCCCGTTTAACGCGCCGCAAACAACCGCAAACAGTCCATTTGCTCAACCTCAAACTCCTCATTTGCACAAGGTTGGATACCAAGCTAGCCATGTCCCATTCCTTGTCCTCACTGACGTCATTGAAGGTCTCTTCCTTCACCCAGCCACGTACAACACCAAGGGTTCCCGAAAGGTGACAACAAGCCCCCTTGGACGCCTGCTGTGGTTGGTCTTCCACCTCCTCAAAGCCACCTTCCTCCTCTGACTCCTCTTTTTCAGACTCCTCTCTCTGCGTTGCCGCAGGTCCAGCAATCGACGACGACAAGGCTGCTTCTGGTGGTGATGGTGACCACAACTCTTCCTCTTCATGCTCATCTACGGCCTGATCCAGCACTCTTTGCAGGGCACGCTCCAGAAAAAACGCATATGGGATAAGGTCGATGATGTTGCCTTGGGATTGACTGACCAGCTTTGTCACCTCCGCAAAAGGACGCATGAGCCTACAGCCATTGAGCATGAGCGTTTAGTAACGCGGCCAAAAAATACTCCGCAGAGGCTGTCCTCTTTTTTAAAAAAAAATAAAAATCTGTTCTTACCAGTTTAATCTCTGTTTTGTCCCCTATCAGGGGCCGGTGTATGGAATAGATTTTAGGAACCGGGAGATGAAAAAAGATGCTTGATCGTTCCTCTTACTTCCAATTTGGGGCACTGCTCGTGCGCCGTGCAATGTACTGTGCAATCCCAATATGAGTGGTATGTTAAGTAGTACTATTCTTATCAGTTTAATCCCTGTTACGTCCCCTATCAGGGGCCGGTGTATGGAATAGATTTTAGGAACCGGGAGATGGAAAAAGATGCTTGGTCGGTCCTCTTACTTCCAATTTGGGGCACTGCGCGTGCAATGTACTGTGCAATCCCAATATGAGTGGTATGTTAAGTAGTACTATTCCTATCAGTTTAATCCCTGTTACGTCCCCTATCAGGGGACGTGTATGGAATAGATTTTAGGAACCGGGAGATGGAAAAAGATGCTTGGTTGGTCCTGCTACTTCCAATTTGGGGCACTGCGCGTGTGCCGTGCAATGTACTATGCTACCCTATATGTTAAGTAGAAACACAGAAATATAGTGGCAATACTGGAGGAGCTGCTCAACCCCTAACACTGTAGCGTGTTTTTCATTGGGGGAGCAGCCCCACCGCATGTGGACCGCAGCAAACGACTATCCCCAGCAAAAAATGCATACGGTGGAGGATGTCGGCGCGGTCCACATGCACCACAAGGGCATCCTACACAAAACGGAGCATTGTGCGGATGAAAATATAATCATATAAATCACAGAAAAAATGCACCAAACGGATATGCCACTGACTATACTGGCTAGTCATAAATGCAGATATTAAAAGCTGAGACTTTCGCCAATATATTCCTGTCAGGAAAATATCGGAGCCCTTCATGCACCACGTCACGGTCACTCAGCATGGCAAAGGGTCCTACCACTACGCTAACTATGGTGTGAACAAGGTCTTAAGGTGATGTAATCCAGCTCACAGCCAGGCTTCCACACGAACGCCTAGCAGGACAACTAGTGCAATGTGAACAAAGCCGGACTGTAAGCCACACCCATATCAGACCATGTGATGGAGGTCCCCAGGTGCAAAAGAATGTTTGAATGCCAGGTAAAGGCACATACACTACATATAAAACAAGACAAAAACACAGAAATATAGTGGCAATACTGGAGGAGCTGCTCAACCCCTAACACTGTAGCGTGTTTTTCATTGGGGGAGCAGCCCCACCGCATGTGGACCGCAGCAAACGACTATCCCCAGCAAAAAATGCATACGGTGGAGGATGTCGGCGCGGTCCACATGCACCACAAGGGCATCCTACACAAAACGGAGCATTGTGCGGATGAAAATATAATCATATAAATCACAGAAAAAATGCACCAAACGGATATGCCACTGACTATACTGGCTAGTCATAAATGCAGATATTAAAAGCTGAGACTTTCGCCAATATATTCCTGTCAGGAAAATATCGGAGCCCTTCATGCACCACGTCACGGTCACTCAGAATGGCAAAGGGTCCTACCACTACGCTAACTATGGTGTGAACAAGGTCTTAAGGTGATGTAATCCAGCTCACAGCCAGGCTTCCACACGAACGCCTAGCAGGACAACTAGTGCAATGTGAACAAAGCTGGACTGTAAGCCACACCCATATCAGACCATGTGATGGAGGTCCCCAGGTGCAAAAGAGTGTTTGAATGCCAGGTAAAGGCACATACACTACATATAAAACAAGACAAAAACACAGAAATATAGTGGCAATACTGGAGGAGCTGCTCAACCCCTAACACTGTAGCGTGTTTTTCATTGGGGGAGCAGCCCCACCGCATGTGGACCACAGCAAACGACTATCCCCAGCAAAAAATGCATACGGTGGAGGATGTCGGCGCGGTCCACATGCACCACAAGGGCATCCTACACAAAACGGAGCATTGTGCGGATGAAAATATAATCATATAAATCACAGAAAAAATGCACCAAACGGATATGCCACTGACTATACTGGCTAGTCATAAATGCAGATATTAAAAGCTGAGACTTTCGCCAATATATTCCTGTCAGGAAAATATCGGAGCCCTTCATGCACCAGTATTGCCACTATATTTCTGCGTTTTTGTCTTGTTTTATATGTGGTGTATGTGCCTTTACTTGGCATTCAAACACTCTTTTGCACCTGGGGACCTCCATCACATGGTCTGATATGGGTGTGGCTTACAGTCCGGCTTTGTTCACATTGCACTAGTTGTCCTGCTAGGCGTTCGTGTGGAAGCCTGGCTGTGAGCTGGATTACATCACCTTAAGACCTTGTTCACACCATAGTTAGCGTAGTGGTAGGACCCTTTGCCATGCTGAGTGACCGTGACGTGGTGCATGAAGGGCTCCGATATTTTCCTGACAGGAATATATTGGCGAAAGTCTCAGCTTTTAATATCTGCATTTATGACTAGCCAGTATAGTCAGTGGCATATCCGTTTGGTGCATTTTTTCTGTGATTTATATGGTATGTTAAGTAGTACTATTCCTATCAGTTTAATCCCTTTTACGTCCCCTATCAGGGGCCAGTCTATGGAATAGATTTTAGGAACCGGGAGATGGAAAAAGATGCTTGGTTGGTCCTCCTGCTTCCAATTTGGGGCACTGCGAGTGCGCCGTGCAATGTACTGTGCCACCAGATATGAGTGGTGTGTTAAGTAGTACTATTCCTATCAGTTTAATCCCTGTTACGTCCCCTATCAGGGGACGTGTATTGAATAGATTGTAGACAACCGCAAAGAGTTGTCAATAGTTGACACACTCATGACATAAATTTTATTCCTCTATGTGTCAATCTTGGTGTAGTGATGACTGTGCTCAGCCGAGGAGGTTATGGTAGAGGATGGAGTAGGAGGAGTAGAGGAGGTGGCAGCAGGCCTGCCTGCAAGTCGTGGCGGTGTCACCAACTCCTCTGCAGAGCCACGCATTCCATGCTTGGCAGCCGTCAGCAGGTTTACCCAATGCGCAGTGTAGGTGATATACCTGCCCTGACCGTGCTTTGCAGACCAGGTATCAGTGGTCAGATGGACCCTTGCCCCAACACTGTGTGCCAGACATGCCATTACTTCCTTTTGCACAATCGAGTACAGGTTGGGGATTGCCTTTTGTGCAAAGAAATTGTGGCCGGGTACCTTCCACTGCGGTGTCCCAATAGCTACAAATTTTTGGAATGCCTCAGACTCCACCAGCTTGTATGGTAAAAGCTGGCGGGCTAAGAGTTCAGACAAGCCAGCTGTCGGGCAAGGGGGTGACTTTGTGACATTGGCTTTTTACGCTCAAACATGTCCTTGACAGACACCTGACTGTGGGCAGGTGAGCAGGAACTGCTCAAGGCGAGATATGGAGTGGCGGATGGTTGAGAGGGGGCAAGGAGGACAGCAGTGGTTGACTTGGCTGAAGATGCTGGACCAGGAGGAGGATGGAGGCTTTGAGTTTGTGTGCTGCTTGTACTCATGTGTTGATCCCATAGGCGTTTGTGATGTGCGATCATGTGCCTTCGCAAAGCAGTTGTACCTAGGTGGGTGTTGGACTTCCCACGACTCAGTTTCTTTTGGCACAGGTTGAAAATGGCATTGCTGTTATCAGAGGCAGACACACAAAAAAAATGCCACACTGCTGAGCTTTTGCGATGACGGCATTCTGGTGGTGGCAACAGCATGCGTTGATTGGCATGCTGTCTGGCTGACCCCGGGTGCCGATACATGCTGTCTGACTGTGCCACTAGCTCCTTGCAACGACCTCCCCCTGCTTCCAACTCGTCTCCTCCTCTTCTCTGTCTCCCCATCTGAACTTTTCCCCTGTTCCACGGACACATCGTCATCATCAACCGCTTCACTTGAATCTGACAACTCAGCAAAGGAAGCAGCAGCGGGTACAACATCATCATCATCACACTGTACGTCCATGTGTGTAATGCTGCCTGACTTAGACATATCCCTGTTATCTACATCCTCTGGCAATAATGGTTGCGCATCACTCATTTCTTCCAACTGATGTGTAAATAACTCCTCTGACAGATCAAGTGAAGCGGCTGTGGTGCTAGTGTTGGCGGCAGGCGCGCGAGTGGTAACTTGAGAGGTGCCCGAAGCTGAGCTGGAGGAGGATGGTGCGTCAAGGTTCCGAACGGAAGCTGTAGAAGATTGGGTGTCCTGTGTTAGCCAGTCAACTATGTCCTCAGAACTTTTCGAGTTCAGGGTACGTGGCCTCTGAACACTGGGCATTATTCTAGGGCCAAAGGAAATCACAGAACCATGACCACGACGGCCCCTGTGGGGTGGCCTGCCTCTGCCTGTCATTTTTTTTAGATTAGTTGTACAATGCGTGCAAGCTACTGTAACACCAGATATGAGTGGTGTCACTGTGCACTGGCAGTAGTTGGCACACACGCTTGCAGGCAATCAACTGCAATTATATTACAGTCAAAATTGCTTTTTTTTTTATGTAATCTACTGTGACACCAGATATGAGTGGTGGCACTGTGCACTGGCAGTAGTTGGCACAGTACACGCTGACGCTGTAGGCCTGACACACACGCTTGCAGCCAAGTAACTGCAATTATATTACAGTCAAAATTATAGTTTTTTTTTAAATGTAATCTACAGTGACACCAGATATGAGTAGTGGCACTGTGCACTGGCACAATAGTTGGCACAGTACACGCTGACGCTGTAGGCCTGACACACACGCTTGAAGGCAACTAACTGCCTCCAAGCGTGTGTGTCAGGCCTACAGCGTCAGCGTGTACTGTGCCAACTACTGCCAGTGCACAGTGCCACCACTCATATCTGGTGTCACAGTAGATTACATTAAAAAAAAAAGCAATTTTGACTGTGTGTACTGTGCCAAAAATATTACAGTCAAAATTGCAGTTTAAAAAAAAAATGTCATCTACTGTGACTGGCAGTAGTTGGCACAGTACACGCTGTAGGCCTGACACACACGCTTGCAGGCAACTAACTGCAATTATATTACAGTCCAAAAAGTTTATTTTTATTTTTTATGTAATCTACTTTGACACCAGATATGAGTGGCACTGTGCACTGGCAGTAGTTGGCACAGTACACGCTGACGCTAAAGGCCTGACACACACGCTTGCAGGCAACTAACTGCAATTATATTACAGTCAAAAAGTTTTTTTTTTAAATGCAAGCTACTGTGACACCAGATTTGGTGAGCAGGGGGTGCCTGGTTTAATGCTTGGATTCTCCCATTGACTTCTATTGTGCTCGGGTGCTCTGTAGAGCACCTGAGCATCCTGATGTGTTCGGCCAAAGCACCCGAGCACTTTGGTGCTCGATCAACACTAGTGTTCACACAGATATTTAAACAGTACTCTTTAGATTGTAAAACACATGTTGCACACTTGTATTATGATTATCCCCCCCCACACACACACACACACGCACACAGCAGCACTTGAAACACACACACTCACACACACACGCACACAGCAGCACTTAAAATGTGCGGGAAAGTGATTTGATTTCTATGTTTGAAAAAAAATGGCACTGTGCTTGGTGAAATAAGAGAAGGCTGTGGCGCTACTGTGGGCGCAGATACCTTCTCAAACACCTATCGGCAGGGGTCCTGGGTGTCTGACCCCCACCGATCAGATACTGATGACCTATCCAGAGGATAAAGGCTATATTACACTGGCTGATTTTTCATCCAATAATCGCTAATGGGTGTTCACACTAATGCTCGTTAGCAGTGTAATACTGCTGCTGATTGCCCGATGAACAATTGCTGAAAGAGTAACTAAACCATTGTGAAAATATTTAAGAAGATGTCCCTAATGCCCTAATAAAAGTTTTCCTAATATATTTTATTAATTGGTTTTATATTTTTCTTAGACTTTTTCCTCCCTAAAGCGCACCATTCCCTCTGTACTTAAAATTCAGTCCTCTGTACACATTGACAGATAAGCAGTGTACGGAGTACAGACTGTGAAGTTTATAAATGGGACTGCATAAGCAGGAAGTACGGGCAGGAGCACATATTGCTGCTCCTGCCTGTCCCCCCAGAGGTGTACTAACTCCTGGCAAAGCACATGGGTACGCTTAGTGGAATAGGCAGAAGCAGGAGTTCAACTAATCCTGGCATAGTACATGGGTACAGGGTACCCATGTGCTATGCCAAGAGTTAGTAATCGTCCAGGGAGCATGGGCAGGAGCAGCAATATGAGCTCCTGCCTGTACTCCCTTCTTGTGCGGTCCCATTCATAAACTTCACAGTTTGTACTTCGTACACAGCTGAGCAGTCAGCAATGTACAGAGAACTGAGTTTTAGGTGCACAGGGAATGGTGCGCTTTAGTTAGGGAGAAGTATAATAAAAATACTAAATTAATAATGTACAGTCGTGGCCAAAAGTTTTGAGAATTACATAAATATTGGAAATTGGAAAAGTTGCTGCTTAAGTTTTTATAATAGCAATTTGCATATACTCCAGAATGTTATGAAGAGTGATCAGATGAATTGCATAGTCCTTATTTGCCATGAAAATTAACTTAATGCCAAAAAAACCTTTCCACTGCATTTCATTGCTGTCATTAAAGGACCCGCTGAGATCATTTCAGTAATCGTCTTGTTAACTCAGGTGAGAATGTTGACTCGCACAAGGCTGGAGATCATTATGTCAGGCTAATTGGGTTAAAATGGCAGACTTGACATGTTAAAAGGAGGGTGATGCTTGAAATCATTGTTCTTCCATTGTTAACCATGGTGACCTGCAAAGAAACGCATGCAGCCATCATTGCGTTGCATAAAAATGGCTTCACAGGCAAGGATATTGTGGCTACTAAGATTGCACCTCAATCAACAATTTATAGGATCATCAAGAACTTCAAGGAAAGAGGTTCAATTCTTGTTAAGAAGGCTTCAGGGCATCCAAGAAAGTCCAGCAAGCGCCAGGATCGTCTCCTAAAGAGGATTCAGCTGCGGGATCGGAGTGCCACCAGTGCAGAGCTTGCTCAGGAATGGCAGCAGGCAGGTGTGAGCGCATCTGCACGCACAGTGAGGCGAAGACTTTTGGAAGATGGCCTGGTGTCAAGAAGGCCAGCAAAGAAGCCACGTCTCTCAAAAAAAAAATCAGGGACAGATTGATCTTCTGCAGAAAGTATGGTGAGTGGACTGCTGAGGACTGGGGCAAAGTCATATTCTCCGATGAAGCCTCTTTCCGATTGTTTATGGTATCTGGAAAAAGGCTTGTCCGGAGAAGAAAAGGTGAGCGCTACCGTCAGTCCTGTGTCATGCCAACAGAAAAAAGCATCCTGAGACCATTCATGTGTGGGGTTGCTTCTCATCCAAGGGAGTGGGCTCACTCACAATTTTGCCCAAAAACACAGCCATGAATAAAGAATGGTACCAAAACACCCTCCAACAGCAACTTCTTCCAACAATCCAACAACAGTTTGGTGAAGAACAATGCATTTTCCAGCACGATGGAGCACCGTGCCATAAGGCAAAAGTGATAACTAAGTGGCTTGGGGACCAAAACGTTGACATTTTGGGTCCATGGCCTGGAAACTCCCCAGATCTTAATCTCATTGAGAACTTGTGGTCAATCCTCAAGAGGCGAGTGGACAAACAAAAACCCACTAATTCTGACAAACTCCAAGAAGTGATTATGAAAGAATGGGTTGCTATCAGTCAGGAATTGGCCCAGAAGTTGATTGAGAGCATGCCCAGTCGAATTGCCGAGGTCCTGAAAAAGAAGGGCTAACACTGCAAATACTGACTCTTTGCATAAATGTCATGTAATTGTTGATAAAAGCCTTTGAAACGTATGAAGTGCGTGTAATTATATTTCACTACATCACAGAAACAACTGAAACAAAGATCTAAAAGCAGTTTAGCAGCAAACTTTGTGAAAACTAATATTTTTGTCATTCTCAAAGCTTTTAGCCACGACTGTATATTAGAAAAAGTTTTATTAGGGC
Organism: Bufo bufo; assembly: GCF_905171765.1. Taxonomy (NCBI): domain Eukaryota; kingdom Metazoa; phylum Chordata; class Amphibia; order Anura; family Bufonidae; genus Bufo; species Bufo bufo. The sequence goes on from NC_053396.1 coordinate 68,666,535, forward strand.
ATCTTATTAAAATTTTAGACATAGGTTTAGTTACTCTTCAAAAATCTGTGCCTACCTGTGGCAGATCGTTCGGTCTAATGACGATCTGCCGCAGGAAAACCACTAGACAGTGTGGGGATTAGCGATGGCATAGTGATCGATTCTCCCCATGCTGCAGAGGAAATTGCTGTATGTAATAGCAGCGGTCGCCTCCGCTAGCTAGAGAGCAATTGCTGGAAGGGAACGCTTCCCTCCTGACAATCTCTTGCTCAATTGTCTTGGGTAATACATCAGTCATCAATTAAAAAATTTACAAAATACATGGCACTGGTCACGGTAGAGGTAGAGTTCATGAGTGTCCCATATTTTGTAATATATATTAAATATGCATAGATGTGCTATTTTCTTAGAAATTAGAAAAGGGAAGGAAGTTGTCTCACTGCAACCTTAATATGGAATACATAGAAAGTCAAAAAGGAAATGATCTCCTTCTTGTCATTGCAGTTTATAACTTGCAAAGAAGAAGCATGGAAGATGACTTGGTTATGGGGCATATCAAGTGGCTCCTTATGTTTGTCATTTGCTTTTCAGGCAGAAATGGTGAGTCACAATTTTGTTATGCTTTTCCAGTAAACTAGCCAGGTGCTTACAGATTTTTTCTCTAGGTATTTTCTTTTCTTTGTAAAGCTGTGTTCCTCATAGAATATATAACCTTTTCAAATTATCATTACATTTTACTTCATTTGTGTTACCATCTTATGAGATAAGTCCCACAGCTGTCTCCCACTCTCCTGGTGCTTTGATGATCCCTACTCTACTTAAGAAGACACCAGTATTATAAATGGCATATTGTAGATTGGGTTGCTGTTACAGTGTTTTCATGGGACCTAGGAGTTTTTAAGGGGCATCTCAAACATTCTATATTACTTCCACATTCCCAAAAAGGCATTTTTACATTTGGTTGCCCCAAAATACCTTTTAATAAAGTGTCCTTATGTATTACAATGCAGAATGTATTTAAGAACACATTTCACATCAACTCTGCTGATGTGAATTCTGTTCTCAGATTTCATCCATCATTCTTCATTTCTTTTTCTACTATAATATGAATTTCTACTCATATCTATCTTTTTACAGAGCTGTTATGGTACACAATGTTGATGTGTACATAAAACGCTTAGCAGAGTGATAGATCTCCTTATAGAGACCAACTATGTATGTTCACTTATAAGCAACGCTACATGAGAAAATAATATGAATCCTACTCCCTGCTGATGAGGGCAAGCACTCCAAAACAACTGTCTACGAATGGATATGTGGTTTAGGCATTTTCACTTGTCATGTCTCAAAACTTGGTAAAAAGTGAGACTTTAACTCATAGGGAGCCAATTCTACAAGATGGTGCTAGCAAGATGGTTCTATTTCATTGGGAAATACCTGTTTATACATAAAAAGCATTACCATGCTTGTATAGTTCCCGTGAAAAAAAAGTTATGTGAGCTGGGCTGGTTAATTTTCCTATACTTTATTATATAATTATATTTTCAAAAAATATTAAAGATCATTCAGAATATTGAAAATATAGGAAGATTTAGCAACCCTTGCTCTCCAGAATTGTGGCTTCAAAAAGTTACCAATTTGGGATTTCCAATTATTTGCTCAAAAATGTTACAACATTTTGCATTTTTTGCATGTACTTCTGTTTTAAAAAGTGGGTGAAAAAGTAGGCGCAGTTTGCCTGTCAAGTTGATTAAGCAATCCACCAGCAGTGACCATGCTTGCACAATAGAGGAAAAAAACACCAACCCCTGTTAAGGGGCAGTTTATAATGCGCTGGAAAAATGAATCCAGCCAGCAAATAAGGCAATATGGACAATGACAAAAGATTAGGAAGTGCCTTGTATTAACTTTCTCTGCATGATAAATGCCATTTGCTGAAGTGAGGCAACCCCATTGAAATTAAATAGTGCACTGTCTCTTTAAGGATCTCTGTACAGCAGCCTGTATACATGTGAACTGAACGGAAAAATAGGTCCCTCCTATAATGAGAGATTAAGAGGTTAATTAAATTTGCTTAATTCAGCTTTGAGGTGATCTAATTTACATATGCAAGTACACGTGTGGTCAATCAAAGAACTGGCACATGATTTATTGTATTTACAAAGGACCGGAGAGCATTTTTTGTGTTTGACCAAAGGTGACATTAATAGACAATCATCAATATAGGAAAACATCCACAGTGATCACTTATCCCCTATCCTGTGTATAGGCCGAGGATATGTGTTATTTGAGGAACAACCATTTAAAGCCCCCCAGTGTTGGATTACGGCAGCTATAAAGTTATAACTTAACTCTATGCAGAGAGTAAGCTATGAAGTGGGGAATAATCCACAGTTCCCCAATCACTAATATATATATATATATATATATATATATATATATATATATATATATATATACAGTACAGACCAAAAGTTTGGACACACCTTCTCATTCAAAGAGTTTTCTTTATTTTCATGACTATGAAAATTGTAGATTCACACTGAAGGCATCAAAACTATGAATTAACACATGTGGAATTATATACATAACAAACAAGTGGGAAACAACTGAAAATATGTCATATTCTAGATTCTTCAAAGTAGCCACCTTTTGCTTTGATTACTGCTTTGCACACTCTTGGCATTCTCTTGATGAGCTTCAAGAGGTAGTCCCCTGAAATGGTTTTCACTTCACAGGTGTGCCCTGTCAGGTTTAATAAGTGGGATTTCTTGCCTTATAAATGGGGTTGGGACCATCAGTTGCGTTGAGGAGAAGTCAGGTGGATACACAGCTGATAGTCCTACTGAATAGACTGTTAGAATTTGTATTATGGCAAGAAAAAAGCAGCTAAGTAAAGAAAAACGAGTGGCCATCATTACTTTAAGAAATGAAGGTCAGTCAGTCAGCTGAAAAATTGGGAAAACTTTGAAAGTAAGGGCTATTTGACCATGAAGGAGAGTGATGGGGTGTTGCGCCAGATGACCTGGCCTCCACAGTCACCGGACCTGAACCCAATCGAGATTGTTTGGGGTAAGCTGGATATCAGAGTGAAGGCAAAAGGGCCAACAAGTGCTAAGCATCTCTGGGAACTCCTTCAAGACTGTTGGAAGACCATTTCAGGGGACTACCTCTTGAAGCTCATCAAGAGAATGCCAAGAGTGTGCAAAGCAGTAATCAAAGCAAAAGGTGGCTACTTTGAAGAACCTAGAATATGACATATTTTCAGTTGTTTCACACTTGTTTGTTATGTATATAATTCCACATGTGTTAATTCATAGTTTTGATACCTTCATAGTCATGAAAATAAAGAAAACTCTTTGAATGAGAAGGTGTGTCCAAACTTTTGGTCTGTACTGTGTATATATATATATATATATATATATATATACATACACACACAGTGGATATAACAAGTCTACACACCCATGTTAAAATGTCAGGTTTCTGTGCTGTAAAATTTTTTGAAAAAGATAAATCATTTCAGAACTTTTCCACCTTTAATGTGACCTATAAACTGTACCACTCAATTGAAAAACAAACTAAAATATTTTAGGTAGAGGGAAGAAAACAAAAAAACCTCAAATAATGTGGTTGTTATAAGTGTTATAACTGGGGATGTAGCTGTGTTCAGAATTAAGCAATCACATTCAAAATCATGTTAAATATCATGTCAGCATACACCTGCAATCATTTAAAGTGCCTCTGATTAACCCCAAATAAAGTTCAGCTGCTCTAGTTGGTCTTTCCTGAGATTTTCTTAGTCGCATCCCACAGCAAAAGCCATGGTCCACAGAGAGCTTCCAAAGCATCAGAGGGATCTCATTGTTAAAAGGTATCAGTCAGGAGAAGGGTACAAAAGAATTTCCAAGGCATTAGATATACAATGGAACACAGTGAAGACAGTCATCATCAAGTGGAGAAAATATGACACAACAGTGACATTACCAAGAACTGGACGTCCCTCCAAAATTGATGAAAAGACGAGAAGAAAACTGGTCTGGGAAGCTACCAAGAGGCCTACAGCAACATTAAAGGAGCTGTAGGAATATCTGGCAAGTACTGGCTGTGTGGTACATGTGACAACAATCTCCCGTATTCTTCATATGTCTGGGCTATGGGGAAGAGTGGCAAGACAAAAGCCTTTTCCTACGAAGAAAAACATCCAAGCCAGGCTATATTTTGCAAAAATACATCTGAAGTCTCCCAAAAGCATGTGGGAAAAGGTGTTATGGTCTGATGAAACCAAGGTTAATTCCAAAAGATATGTTTGGTGCAAAAACAACACTGCACATCACCAAAAGAACACAATACCCACAGTGAAGCATAGTGGTGGCAGCATCATGCTTTGGGGCTGTTTTTCTTCAGCTGGAACTGGGGCCTTAGTTAAGCTAGAGGGAATTATGAACAGTTCAAAATACCAGTCAATATTGGCACAAAACCTTCAGGCTTCTGCTAGAAAGCTGAACATAAAGAGGAACTTCATCTTTCAGCATGACAACGACCCAAAGCATACATCCAAATCAACAAAGGAATGGCTTCACCAGAAGAAGATTAAAGTTTTGGAATGGCCCAGCCAGAGCCCAGACCTGAATCTGATGCCCTCGCAATCTGACAAATTTGGAGTGTTTTTGCAAAGAAGAGTGGGCGAATCTTGCCAAGTCAAAATGTGCCATGCTAATAGACTCATACCCAAAAAGACTGAGTGCTGTAATAAAATCTAAAAGGTGCCTCAACAAAGTCTTAGTTTAAGGGTGTGCACACTTATGCAACCATATTATTTAATTTTTATATTTTTTCTTCCCTCTAAGATTTCAGTTTGTTTTTCAACTGAGTTGTACAGTTTATAGGTCACATTAAAGGTTGAAAAAGTTCTGAAATTATTTATCTTTGTCTCATTTTTTTATATCACAGAAACCTGACATTTTAACAGGGTAGACTTTTTATATCCACTGTATATATACACACATACACACACACATATATATATATATATATATATATATATATATACATATATACATATATGCAGGGAGTGCAGAATTATTAGGCAAGTTGTATTTTTGAGGATTAATTTTATTATTGAACAACAACCATGTTCTCAATCAACCCAAAAAACTCATTAATATCAAAGCTGAATATTTTTGGAAGTAGTTTTTAGTTTGTTTTTAGTTTTAGCTATTTTAGGGGGATATCTGTGTGTGCAGGTGACTATTACTGTGCATAATTATTAGGCAACTTATCAAAAAACAAATATATACCCATTTCAATTATTTATTTTTACCAGTGAAACCAATAGAACATCTCAACATTCACAAATATACATTTCTGACATTCAAAAACAAAACAAAAACAAATCAGTGACCAATATAGCCACCTTTCTTTGCAAGGACACTCAAAAGCCTGCCATCCATGGATTCTGTCAGTGTTTTGATCTGTTCACCATCAACATTGCGTGCAGCAGCAACCACAGCCTCCCAGAAACTGTTCAGAGAGGTGTACTGTTTTCCCTCCTTGTAAATCTCACATTTGATGATGGACCACAGGTTCTCAATGGGGTTCAGATCAGGTGAACAAGGAGGCCATGTCATTAGATTTTCTTCTTTTATACCCTTTCTTGCCAGCCACGCTGTGGAGTACTTGGACGCGTGTGATGGAGCATTGTCCTGCATGAAAATCATGTTTTTCTTGAAGGATGCAGACTTCTTCCTGTACCACTGCTTGAAGAAGGTGTCTTCCAGAAACTGGCAGTAGGACTGGGAGTTGAGCTTGACTCCATCCTCAACCCGAAAAGGCCCCACAAGTTCATCTTTGATGATACCAGCCCAAACCAGTACTCCACCTCCACCTTGCTGGCGTCTGAGTCGGACTGGAGCTCTCTGCCCTTTACCAATCCAGCCACGGGCCCATCCATCTGGCCCATCAAGACTCACTCTCATTTCATCAGTCCATAAAACCTTAGAAAAATCAGTCTTGAGATATTTCTTGGCCCAGTCTTGACGTTTCAGCTTGTGTGTCTTGTTCAGTGGTGGTCGTCTTTCAGCCTTTCTTACCTTGGCCATGTCTCTGAGTATTGCACACCTTGTGCTTTTGGGCACTCCAGTGATGTTGCAGCTCTGAAATATGGCCAAACTGGTGGCAAGTGGCATCTTGGCAGCTGCACGCTTGACTTTTCTCAGTTCATGGGCAGTTATTTTGCGCCTTGGTTTTTCCACACGCTTCTTGCGACCCTGTTGACTATTTTGAATGAAACGCTTGGTTGTTCGATGATCACGCTTCAGAAGCTTTGCAATTTTAAGAGTGCTGCATCCCTCTGCAAGATATCTCACTATTTTTGACTTTTCTGAGCCTGTCAAGTCCTTCTTTTGACCCATTTTGCCAAAGGAAAGGAAGATGCCTAATAATTATGCACACCTAATATAGGGTGTTGATGTCATTAGACCACACCCCTTCTCATTACAGAGATGCACATCACCTAATATGCTTAATTGGTAGTAGGCTTTCGAGCCTATACAGCTTGGAGTAAGACAACATGCATAAAGAGGATGATGTGGTCAAAATACTCATTTGCCTAATAATTCTGCACTCCCTGTATAGAGTAAGGAATTAATCATCACAGATCTCAAATGTCGTAAAGTAACAATTTTGACATTCCTGTTAAATATAACGTATGTTTAAGACCTACTACTTAGTTTTGTTTATCCTTTGACATATGTAATCAAGGTCTTCTTTTGAAATTTACTAAATTAAAATATGTAAAGAAGATGTAATTTTGCAGATGCAAGGCTGGAGCACATGACCTTCCCATTTTATAGGAAATGCTTTCATGCGACATACTGTGTATGCATTCATACTGTGGAGATGAGAAACTCCCATTGCTAGCAGAGACTAGCTGAAGTTTTCTTCCAGGCACTCTTGTACCAATGTCAATGTAAGGGCATATTCACACTACAGTATATATTTTGCGGACAACAAATTGTGGATCCACAAGATAACAATGTAGTTCATGTGCATCCAGCACTTTTTGCACACCCCATTTTAACAATGCCTATTTTTGTTCATGAAATGGAGAAAAATAGGACATGCTCTATCTTAATTGCAGGACCACAGAACGGTCATATGGATGCAGACAACACACGGTGTGCTGTCCTCAAAATTTACAGCCCTATTGAAATTAATCAGTCCACATCCGATCACAGTCGTCATAGCTCCAGGTCATTTTTCTTCCCATGGTATATGTCTCTGGTTTTTTCTCATGAGTGTTGTGTCTATACTTGACACAGAGAACCAGAACGTAGGCTCCACTTGAGCCAAGATAAATGTTAATGTTCTTTGTACTGCACAATATATCAATCATGTATACTGCAGATGAAAATTTTCCTTCACATTGTCTCCTGAGGTTTTTTCTTACTTAAAACAAATTAATATTTTGTTCCTGAACAGCTAATTGTGACCTTTCCATAAACATGAAGAAGATTGTGACAGGAGTACGTGGTCTCTCAGTGGACATTCCCTGCACTTATACACCATCCAAAGATTATGAGGTGGTGGAGGTCGAGTGGGTTTTAGACCATAAAGTCATCATTCATCGCATTGAGTCACAAGACCACATCCCACTCGTTGAGTTCAGAAAAAGGGTGGAAATATCCAAATCTGCAGGAGATGTGTCCCTGAGTATCAGTAAACTGACCTTAGGGGACAAGGGTGATGTCAAGTGCAAAGTTACCTGGAAGAAAAATGATGGGGCTAAAATTTCAAAGGAGGAAATCACTAAACTTAAAATACTCAGAAGTAAGTAAAGCCTTTCTCATTTCATAAAATCCTGCTAATTTCCCCATGTTCCTGGGATCTTGAATTAGAGTACACTGCAATCTAATGTTTTTGACTCTGATCACAATGTAAGAAATACCAGTGATACCCAAAAGTTGTAGGTCAGATACATGCAATAAAACCGTAATAATAAAAATAATAATAGCCTGAGCTTTGTTGACTCAGCCTTTGGGAACATTAAAATCTCATGAATGAGTGCCCATACCTGGAAGATAACTGGTCATATATGGACAATTAGTCTCCAGTGAAGTCTAATGAGAGATAAGGAATACTATTAAGTGGATACCCTCATTTTTCAACATGTATCTCATATCCTATTTTTCAAGTTTGGGGTCAGAGAGGGTCCCAGGGGTCTCACTCATCAAACATTTGTAGCTTTATCCCATCAATATTTCAGAAATGTTTGTGATGAGGAAACCTTTTTAAACCTGAAGTATATTCTCAAATGTATACAACTAATTTAATGCAATTTTAGTATTTAAAGTGTTTCTTGAATATATTAATATACCTTTCGTAAAAATGTTCAAAACATGTTCAACAACTTCCATGCAAAATGTGCTATTTGCTTTTGTTTCAGAAACCAGGTATACTCGCGCACAATTGTTCACACACATTGCATTTTGTGCAAAAATTTGCAACTTTTCACTTTTCAAGGCTTGCCAAGTCCACTTTATAAGTAGACATACCTTACTAAAAGGGTTGAGGCAATCACAGTCCAACACATTTACCATAATTTATGCCAGAATAGTGGTAAAACTGGAGTTAACATAACCGCTCCCAGGGTTTTGTTTAAATAAAAAAAATAGCGTAATTGCACTAGATGATGTCATTAAGGCCTTTTGCACACGACCGTATATATTTTGTGGTCCGCAAAAAAGGGATCCACAAAAAATACGGATGACATCCGTGTGCATTCCGTATTTTGCGGAACGGAACATCTGGCCCCTAATAGAACAGTACTATCCTTGTCCGTAATTTTTTTTTATGGAACAGAAATACAGAAACGGATTGCAAACAGAGTACCTTCCGTTATTTTTTGCAGACCTATTAAAATGAATGGTTCCGTATACGGTCCGCAAATAAAACTGAACAGAAACGGAATGAAAATACGTTTGTGTGCAAGAGGCCTAAGGGCAACAGACTTTTCTAACTGACCACAATATAAGGACTTTTTTTTTTTTTTATAATGCAAGTCCATATAGTCATCATTATGTACACATATCCACGGATACACTGATTGTGACCTTGTGCCAACTTGCTGTACAACAAAATATTACAAAGTGTCATATACAGTGCTCAGTTTAATCTGTGGTACTGGTTGTAAACTGGACAGCCACTTTCATAGTCAGCCCAAGTGCTTAGTTCTCAGAGAGATGAAGGGTAATTGAACCTTTGCTGCTTTTGTGCACTGAATGGTGGCTTATATGATATCAGCCTAAGATGCGCTGTCTTCATCATCCAAAATATAAAAGGTATGTGTACAAAGGGGCTGAAGAGCCAATATAAGGACATGTACCCACGTTATTGATGAGCTGCTGTGACAAAAAAGAAGTCAGTGTTAATATTGAGAATAACATGTGAATATGCACTCTACTCAAAAAGGACCAAAGTTTGAGAATGTACACCAATACTTGGACTTCAGTTGGACTTAGCATAAAAGGTGGATTCAATCAAGACTACTCTGAATTTTGACTATTTTTCATTAAAGAGGTTCTATGGGCTAGAGATAGTAATGACCTATCATCAGGATAGCAAATAACTATCCTATTCTCATTGGATATCCTACATCCAAGCTTAGTACAATGTGTACTACTGGGCACCAGTGTGATAAAGCTCAGCTCCCATTTATTTGAATGAGATGACCTGCAGTACCCTGGCATGGCCACTACACAGTATAGTGCAGATAGGTCCTCAATATCTGTGGCCCGGAGTACCCTTTTAAAAAGAAAATCAAAGCAAATTTTCTGTTCTTGCAAGGACACCATACTGGAGGTCACTTTGAATTTTCATGAACAACAGGCAGATGAAAAAACTCTGAAACAGTTTTCACTTTACAATACTGTGGTATGAAAGACTGTATATATGTGAAATATGTGTATATTTTGATACAATGTAGTTTCAACAACTGTAACAATCTGCACAAGAAACTATTGTATAATATGTATATTTTGGTATTGCAGCAAATTCAGATACATCTGTGGACTTCATTACTACAGGAAAACCTAACATCAAGACAAGTATTTTATTCTGTTTGTATGGCATTACATCTTTGCACTTTTTGCCTATAACTGCAAATTGGTGTCAGTCCTTGGCTGCTTTCCAGATCTTGTCTGCTAAATTTGCTTTTAGCTTGTGTTATGTCATTTTATCTTTACCACTGTTCCAAAGGTTCCTGGTAATGTTTTCCTATATAGTACGCACGCACACCAACATTTAAATCATACATTGTGCAATATTTTAAGCCCCTAGAATATCCAACAATAGCAGAAAAATCATGAAAACCTTTTGCCTATCTGGCTCCTATATGTAACCAGACGTATAAAATGGTTGGGTTACATCACGATCTGCCGGCTGCCTGTGCCGTTGCAGATCGCTGTGACCACGCTGCCATTAGACTACTGAGGTCACAGGGAGAACTCCTGAAGTCAGCAGGAGCGGTAAGGCTTTGATAGATCCTTGCAGCACCCTGCTACATGAATCTATCAAAGTGTTAGGCCTCAAGAATAAAAATACATTCATGTGCAAGATGCCTTAAATGTAAAAGCCATCATGGAACGCTTTTCCTTATGGAAGAGCACCATCTGCTGTCTGTAAAATTAACTGTCAGCCTACAGGCGGTTAAAGATACATTAGCATAAACTCTGCCCTTTTGTGCCATGATTCACTGAACTGTTCTGCCAAAATGCAGTCTGTTTGCAGTGTCTGGTTTATGAGATGGGCAAGCTTCTGGTGCATATTTCAAACACATCTGCAGGCCCCCATTCACCTGATGGGGGCTAAAATTGTGTTCTTTTAACCTAGCCCAGGCTGGTATATGTCAACATATAGAAATATCTTGGAAAAAAAAACATATACCACACATCATCCTTTTTATTAAATATGGGATCCTCTAATGGACACATGCTACTGTATGGCTTTACAGCGGAATACGTAGTATATGATGGCTGAGTATAACTCTTGACATATACTGTGTCTCAATGTATTGCAAAAGGCCTCGATGGTAAGGTTTGTCTTTTTGCTGATGACACAAAGATATGTAACAGGGTTGATGTTCCTGGAGGGAAACGCCAAATGGAAAAGGATTTAGGAAAACTAGAAGAATGGTCAGAACTCTGGAAACT
>NC_053396.1:68677923-68729259 GCF_905171765.1 Bufo bufo
GAAATTTAATGTGGATAAGTGCAAGATAATGCACCTGGGGCGTAAAAACCCAAGGGCAGAATATAGAATATTTGACACAGTCCTGACCTCAATATCTGAGGAAAGGGATTTAGGAGTAATTATTTCAGAAGACTTAAAGGTGGGAAGACAATGTAATAGAGCAGCACGAAATGCCAGCAGAATGCTTGGATGTATAGGGAGAGGTATAAGCAGTAGAAAGAGTGAAGTGCTTATGCCACTGTACAGAACACTGGTGAGACCTCACTTGGAGTATTGTGCGCAGTACTGGAGGCCATATCTCCAGAAGGATATAGATACTCTAGAGAGGTATCAGAGAAGAGCTACTAAACTAGTACATGGATTGCAGGATAAAACTTACCAGGAAAGGTTAAAGGACCTTAACATGTATAGCTTGGAAGAAAGAAGAGACAGAGGGGATATGATAGAAACTTTTAAATACATAAAGGGAATCAACTCGGTAAAGGAGGAGAGCATATTTAAAAGAAGAAAAACTACCACAAGAGGACACAGTTTTAAATTAGAGGGGCAAAGGTTTAAAAGTAATATAAGGAAGTATTACTTTACTGAGAGAGTAGTGGATGCATGGAATAGCCTTCCTGCAGAAGTGGTAGCTGCAAATACAGTGAAGGGGTTTAAGCATGCATGGGATAGGCATAAGGCTATCCTTCATATAAGATAGGGCCAGGGGCTATCCATAGTACTCAGTATATTGGGCAGACTAGATGGGCCAAATGGTTCTTATCTGCTGACACATTCTATGTTTCTATGTTTCTATGTTAATGTAGGTATACAATATAGGCTGTGGGGATTCGCTCTGGTAGACAGGATTAACGCACGCAGTATAGAGGCAACAACAAGTTCTTTGGATCAAACAGTTCAGTGGTTTATTCACACTTTATGCAAGTGACAAAACAAGCAGTCATAATCAAACAAAAAGTCACCTTGTGGTGTTGGTGGTAATTCACATCATGCGGCAATTCTGCCTCAAAGAGTCATTGACCATAGCAGCACCAACCTATTTTCATGCCAAACAGGTAGCAAGCCTTCATGCAGACACAAGGCTCCTAGATCCCAACACAGAGACACGGCTTCTGAGCCCAGCTGCCTATTTAAGGACAACCAGGTGCTGCCAAAACCAGGACTGGCACTTAAAATCCGGTTTGTCATTTGACCTCAGCTGGCTGTAAATCAGCCCAACAGCACGTGCTGGGAGGAAAATACCTGTTTTCCCAGACAAAACCTCTCACTGTGTCGCATATGCCCCTCCCTTTGTTCAAGCCTGAGGGGGTGAACACATGCCAGACAGTGTACCCGGGACAGGGCATCCGCGTTTCCCTGTTACCGACCTGCCCTGTGTTCCACCGAAGACTTAAAGGCGCGGGATTTCGTCAATGATGCAGTGGACCGTGGCATCAATCAAGAGAAGCTGGGCGGGCAGAACAGGGGACCTAGGCGAGATAAAGCGTGAGTGGACGGAGCCTCTAGGTGCTGATTTTACGCCCACATAGCACCTAGAGGCTAATTAGCATATAATAAAAGTACTTTTTTTTACAAAAACGGCTGCAGGGACAAATGTTAGAAACATACTGTTATGTAGTGCTGACATTAGCGCATCGCTAATGTCAGTCAGCTACATAACAGTATTTCTGGTGGTAGAAGCCCTTTAAAGTTTTGTAGGGAGAGAAACCATCGTGTGACCTTGGCATTTCTGTCCTTGGCCTGGCTCATCCACTTGAGAGGGGAGTGGTCAGTCACCAGGCAGAATAAATAAATAATAGCAGAGAGACTCGAGTGCCCACTTGATAGCCAGGCAATCTCTCTCCACTATACTATACTGGGTCTCGGCTGGGGTGATCTTATGGCTGATGAAGACAATGGGATGCTCCTCCTCATTGACTTCCTGAGACAGTAGAGCACCGTGGCCTACTTCAGAGGCATCGGTCTGTACAATAAACTACCTTTTGAAGTCGGTTGTCACCAAAACTGGAGACTCACACAGGGCCAACTTCAAAAGCCTCCTCCGCCCGAACATCCCAGCGAACCATCATTGACTTGTGTCCCTCCAAGAGTCCTGTCAAGGACGTGGCTAGAGTAGCAAAGTGGGGAACAGCACCATTTCCAGGAATGACTTTAAGTGCCCAGAGGTGACAGGTCGGGGCTAATTCCGTATTGCCTCTATTTTGTTCACTTGGGGTTTGATGACTCCGCACCCAATGGCATACCCCAGGTACTTAGTCTCTTTTAACCCTATCGCACATTCTTTGGGGGTTAGCGGATAGGCCAGCTTTCCGAAGGGAGTCCACTACAGCCTGCACTTCGGGTAGGTGACTTTCCCATTCGGTACTGTGGATGACAATATCGTCCAGGTAAGCCGAAGTGTACCGATGATTTGGACGAAGCACAATGTCCTTTAGTCACTGAAAAGTGGCAGGGGCGCCATGCAGACCAAAGGGTAAGACCTTATTTGATACAGCCCCTCAGGCGTGATGAAGGCAGTTTTCTCTTTGGCAGCCTCCATTAAGGGGACCTGCCAATACCCTTTAGTGAGGTCCAAAACAGAAAAATACTGGGCTTGTCCTAACCTCTCGATAAGCTCATCCACCCGGGGCATGGGATATGCATCGAATTTGGAAACCTCGTTAAGTTTTTGAAAGTTGTTACAAAACCGGAACGTCCCGTCCAGCTTGCGTATCAATACTATAGGACTGGCCCACTCACTTTTTGACTCCTCAGTGACGTCTAGCTGCAACATTAGCTGCACCTCCTCCGATATGGCCTGTCGCCGAGACTCGGGTACCCAGTATGGTTTTAATCAGACTTTTGCCAGAGGCTCAGTGACAATGTCATGCTGGATTATGGAAGTCCGTCCAGGGAGGTCCGAGAACACATCCGTGTTCCGACTAACGAACTCCTGGCCTCCTGAGTCTGTTTAGAGGAGAGGCTGTCAGCAATTGTTATTGTGGAAGCCGTCTCTCTTGCATCAGATAGGACAGAAGGAGGTCCCAGTCCTTCCCATCTTTAGCCACCACCCATTTCAACATATTTTTTAATGTTTGGTTAAACCTTTCTACCAGACCGTCCATTTGCGGATGGTAAACGGACGTTCGTAGCTGTTTTATGTGCAGAAACTTACAGAATTCCCTCATCACCTTGGACATAAAAGGGGTCCCTTGGTTGGTCAGAACCTCTTTAGGTAGTCCTACTCGAAAAAACATCTCCCATAATTCCTTAGCTATGAGTTTAGCCGAGGTATGTTGCAGTGGCACCACCTCAGGGGACAGAGTGGCGTAGTCTAGAATGACTAAGATGTGTTTATGCCCTTTGGCGGACTTCGGTATTGGGCTTATGAGTAGTAATGGACGAACATCTGCCAGGACGGTTCGTGAACACGATCGCGCGAACAAGTTCAAATGTTCGCGAACCGCAAGTTTGCGGTGGCTCCCATTCATTTTAATGGCAGGCGAACCTGAAAAACCTTCAGCTCATATTTGCAGCCAAGAAATAATTACTAGAAGTGCACAAATAGTCCCACAACATGGACAGTGACATACCAGAAGTTCTTTGGATCAAACAGTTCAGTGTTTTATTCACACTTTAGGCAAGTGACAAAACAAGCAGTCATAATCAAACAAAAAGTCACCTTGCGGTGTTTGTGGTAATTCACACCATGCTGCAATTCTGCCTCAAAGAGTCCTTGACCATAGCAGCCCCAACCTGTACTCACGCCAAACGGGTAGCAAGCCTTTATCCAGACACAAGGCTCCTAGATCCCAACACAGAGACACGGCTTCTGAGCCCAGCTGCCTATTTAAGGACAACCAGGTTCTGCCAAAACACGGACCGGCACTTAAAATCCGGTCTGGTATTTGACCTCAGCTGGCTGTAAAACAGCCCAACAGCACATGCTGGGAGGAACATACCTGTTTTCCCAGACAAAACCTCTCACTGTGTCACAAGGCCCATATAATTCTATGAGTGCCATAGTAACATTCTATGCAATAAGGGTGCATAATACAGTCTTGTGTAAGAAAATATATGGCTGTTACATCACCCTAGCATTACTTATTTTTCATGTTGAACCTTTTCATCCTCGGATGGTTTTTAGTTTTTTGCATTTCCGTTGTACTTTTTTGGGGCCATAATTTTTTTATTTTTCCGTTTACATAGCTGTATGAGGACGTGTACTTTGAGGGACAAGTTGTACTTTCTAATGGCACCATTTAATATTGCATATGATGTAGTGGGAAGCAGGAAAAAAATTCCAAATGGGGTGGAATTGGAAAAAAAAACACTTCCATCATAGTTTTATGGGTTTTGTTTTTATGGCATTCCCTATGTGGTAAAACTGACTTGTCACCTTCATTCTCCAGATCATTATGATCCATACCACATTTGTACACTTTTTATTGTATTTTAATACTGGAAAAAAAATATAATAATTTCATGTACTTTTTATTAATACTATTTTGGATTCTGTATGACTTGATCACTTTTTATTAAATTTTTTGAGGGAGGTGAAGCGATAAAAAGCAGCATATTGGCTATTTTGACTTTTTTCCCATTTTGCTGTTTGCAGTATGGGATAAATATTTTTAGATTTTAATAGTACAGCTGTTTTTGCTTGCGGCGATTTATTGTTCATCTATTTCTATTTTGGGGGAAAGGGGGTGGTTTGAATTTTATATATTAATTTTTTTATATTTAAAAAAATGTATTTACACTTTTTACATTTCTCTTTGTTCAAGTTCAAACAATCATTAGATTACTTCTCTCATAGACTCCAATGCATTAGCATTGGGTTTATGAGAATTACGCAGACAGGGTCACCATAGGAACCTATCTGCAGCAGCTTCAGAGCACTCACTCTAATGACTGCATTGTGGGAGTGCAAAGCATCCTGGGAAAGAGTAGTCTCCAGTCTCCAGGACACATCAGTAGAGCTGTCCTTTGCATATCTCCTTCTCAAACTCCACCATCCTTGTAAAAGTGTTTCTGGTAAGAGATCTACCTTTGTTTCAGGGACATATGTTATGCAGAGCTGTTCAGCTAGTTGTAATTGTTACTCAGGGAGTTGTTACTACTGTTAGCTAGACATGTAATCTTATGTACAAGCAGCCATTTTACCATGTGTTTCCGTGTTAATGCAAATGTTATAGTACATGATATCTATACTTTATACTTATGTAAAAAAGAGCAGCACTCCAACGCAGGATAAAATAAAATCCAGGAAAATGTATTCACCCATGGTGTGGCAACGTTTTGGCTCTACAAGAAAGGCTCAATTGTAGAGCCGAAACGTTGCCACACCATGGGTGAATACATTTTTGTGGATTTTATTTTATCCTGTGTTGCAGTGCTGCTCTTTTTTACATATACTTTATACTTATATATGTTATTTGTATTCTTGTAGTTTTACCAAACAATCCTGTTTTGCCAATCAACAATCCTATTTTACCAATAAACAAGTTAGACTACAAAGAACAGTCCTCTTATTTGGAAGACAGGAATGGCTTATGCTGAATGTCAGACTGCACACTGTGTGAACGAGTATGAAGATAGCACAGTGAAAGTAGCCTTAGTGCACATGTTTCTTGTGTACTGCACATGCTATGTTGTGTTAACATCTTGCCATCTAGGAGCTTCTGCTTGCACTACATGCCTTCTCATTGTGGAAGCAGCACTGCTCATTATGGTACTTGAAGCATACCTGAGTTTAAAGAAAAAAGTTTGCACAATGGCTGTGATTCTTTGTAAAATCATAACTGTGAAGGAACAGTTTTGTTTAGACTTCCCTAAACCCTTCTTCAGCCATATTATTCTCTGTTTCAGCTGCACAGATATATGCTTTACTCTCAGAAGCATAGGCTATATCCCTTCTATGGAAGTCTGCCAGTACTGTGTGCAGTCACCTCATTCCCCTTCACTTTGTGTTTGTTTTCTTTTAGGTAGCTCAGAAAGATTAGAAAGCTGATAAAGAGTGATACTGTAAATTCTACTTACAAAAAGCAGGAGTCTTCTGTGGTGTTTAGAAGCAGTTTTATCAGGCTGAGGATCTCAGCTAGCTCTGACATGCTCCCACTTCCTCTGTTACTAGGAATGGATCTTACCTGACAGCATGCAGTGGACTGCAAGTTAGGTGGAAATCAGACCCCTTTACAGCTTTTTTTTAGGTGGATGCAGGCATAATTTTTAAATGAAGTGATTTAGACATTTGCTACTTTCACCATTCTCTATTAAATAAAATAGCATTGTGTAATAGTACAGTAATACTTTAATAACTACCTAATTTATGCTTTTTATCTAAGTGAAACCAATAACTGAAAAACCCAAAGTAAATATCCTAACAACACATCAAGAACGTGAGACAAGTAAGTGTTTTCACAGTTTATCTCATTGTTAAAGATGTATTAAAGGGGTTGTTATTTTTTCTATATTAATGACCTATCCTGAGGATAGGTCATCAATATAAAAAAAGGAGACAACCTCTTTAAAGGGGTTGTCCGAGTCATGAAAAAAAAAATATAGCACTGAAAATCTGATGGGCAGCGATATATAACTAAGCTAAGCAAGTTTTATGCAAAAAAATATATACACTGCGTGCAGAATTATTAGGCAAATGAGTATTTTGACCACATCATCCTCTTTATGCATGTTGTCTTACTCCAAGCTGTATAGGCTCGAAAGCCTACTACCAATTAAGCATATTAGGTGATGTGCATCTCTGTAATGAGAAGGGGTGTGGTCTAATGACATCAACACCCTATATTAGGTGTGCATAATTATTAGGCAACTTCCTTTCCTTTGGCAAAATGGGTCAAAAGAAGGACTTGACAGGCTCAGAAAAGTCAAAAATAGTGAGATATCTTGCAGAGGGATGCAGCACTCTTAAAATTGCAAAGCTTCTGAAGCGTGATCATCGAACAATCAAGCGTTTCATTCAAAATAGTCAACAGGGTCGCAAGAAGCGTGTGGAAAAACCAAGGCGCAAAATAACTGCCCATGAACTGAGAAAAGTCAAGCGTGCAGCTGCCAAGATGCCACTTGCCACCAGTTTGGCCATATTTCAGAGCTGCAACATTACTGGAGTGCCCAAAAGCACAAGGTGTGCAATACTCAGAGACATGGCCAAGGTAAGAAAGGCTGAAAGACGACCACCACTGAACAAGACACACAAGCTGAAACGTCAAGACTGGGCCAAGAAATATCTCAAGACT
The DNA here is from genome assembly GCF_905171765.1 of Bufo bufo. NCBI lineage: Eukaryota > Metazoa > Chordata > Amphibia > Anura > Bufonidae > Bufo > Bufo bufo. Next base: position 68,685,159 of record NC_053396.1, read on the forward strand.
GATTTTTCTAAGGTTTTATGGACTGATGAAATGAGAGTGAGTCTTGATGGGCCAGATGGATGGGCCCGTGGCTGGATTGGTAAAGGGCAGAGAGCTCCAGTCCGACTCAGACGCCAGCAAGGTGGAGGTGGAGTACTGGTTTGGGCTGGTATCATCAAAGATGAGCTTGTGGGGCCTTTTCGGGTTGAGGATGGAGTCAAGCTCAACTCCCAGTCCTACTGCCAGTTTCTGGAAGACACCTTCTTCAAGCAGTGGTACAGGAAGAAGTCTGCATCCTTCAAGAAAAACATGATTTTCATGCAGGACAATGCTCCATCACACGCGTCCAAGTACTCCACAGCGTGGCTGGCAAGAAAGGGTATAAAAGAAGAAAATCTAATGACATGGCATCCTTGTTCACCTGATCTGAACCCCATTGAGAACCTGTGGTCCATCATCAAATGTGAGATTTACAAGGAGGGAAAACAGTACACCTCTCTGAACAGTGTCTGGGAGGCTGTGGTTGCTGCTGCACGCAATGTTGATGGTGAGCAGATCAAAACACTGACAGAATCGATGGATGGCAGGCTTTTGAGTGTCCTTGCAAAGAAAGGTGGCTATATTGGTCACTGATTTGTTTTTGTTTTGTTTTTGAATGTCAGAAATGTATATTTGTGAATGTTGAGATGTTATATTGGTTTCACTGGTAAAAATAAATAATTGAAATGGGTATATATTTGTTTTTTGTTAAGTTGCCTAATAATTATGCACAGTAATAGTCACCTGCACACACAGATATCCCCCTAAAATAGCTAAAACTAAAAACAAACTAAAAACTACTTCCAAAAATATTCAGCTTTGATATTAATGAGTTTTTTGGGTTCATTGAGAACATGGTTGTTGTTTAATAATAAAATTAATCCTCAAAAATACAAATTGCCTAATAATTCTGCACTCCCTGTATATTTCCCCATTCCCCTGGTTCTTTTCTGGCCCTTTGTTTACATTAAATAACAACAATCTCTGCCCCTCCCCCTGCTCTGCTAAGGGAATGGCTACAAGAGCTGCCCTGAGTGACATGTCTGCAGCATGTTGAATGTGTAGGACTACAAGTCCCAGCTGTATAAAGACACTGCTAAGGGAGTGGAAACAAGAGCTGCCCTGAGTGCTGGGAGAATCAACAGCAACTTGTAAGTGTAGAACTACAAGTCCCACCTGTATAATGACACTGCTAATACACACAGGATCTTCCCCCTACCTTCTTGTGCAATGCTCTCTCTAGTCTGTCAGCTCCTGTGCCCAGAATTGCCACTGCCTGCAGCTACCCAGTCTGTGCAGCTGAAGGGGTTAAGAAACCTAGGAGAGAGCAGACAGCCCGGCAGTGAAGAAAGCCGTGGCCAGCACAGTGACGTCTGGTTTACAAGCTTGTGCAACAAACTTTATCAGAGCAGGGAGAGAAGCTGACATCACAGGTCATGTGACCCTCAGTCAAATCTGATAAACCAGGCACTGCAGATATAGTGAGTTAATTGTAAAGTTGTTATATTTGCCTAGTTAGGAACATAGAAAGAACAAAAAAATAACTTGGACAACCCCTTTAAGGCTTCATTTTGTAAAGAACCATAATAGGACACACATAACGTTGAATGGACATTATTGTACTATTATATGGTTTTCTTTTCTTATGGAGCAGACAGGCTTTTTCCCCCTCATTGATTCCATACATATTTGGCAGAAAAAAATATTGCATGTTCCTTTAGATACATACACAGCTATTTTTACCTAGAGCTTTGCTTTCAGAAATCAATATGTCCCTTATATGGCACTGACAGAGTTTGCTACAGCAGCAGACAATTACTCCATCCAACTCAATTTTCCTATTTGCATAAGGTCAAGCTTTGAAAATCTTTGTGCTAAAATTTTTCGGAATGTTTATTTGATTGCTAATTGTAAAATTAAGATACTTTCTAAATACTTAGGTAGGGCAGGATGGAAAAGAAAGTCCTCTCTGAACTGAGTGAGATGGCTACTCTCCTAAGGGTGTTACAAGAGTGGGTGTGGAACCACTGTGTCAATCAACAGATTTGGCTTTGGGCTACTCCAAAGGACGTTATCCTGTCAGTTCCTGGTATTGATCATTTACCTCCTATTGCAGGGGAAACACCAGGCTTCTACCACCTGGAGTCTCTGTATGATTGGCAGTAGACTAGAGTTGATTGAGCCCCGGGTGTTCAGGTCAAACCGAGCACCTGAGCACAATGGAAGTAAATGGGAGAACCCGAGCATTAAAACAGCCACCCCCTGCTCTGAAGAGGGGAGGGTGTCTGGCTCATAGGAAAAGGTCAGAAATTGATGGAAACACCACTGAAATGGTTCAGGAACATCATTGGGAGGATGTCTGGATGCATCTTGGACTCCCAGGTCGCTGCTGGGAATGATGTTGTCTGAGTAGTACGGCACTTTTACAGACTCACACTAATACAACACAAAACCATGACTTTACAGATTTTTTTTAGGTCGATGCAGGCATAATTTTTAAATGAAGTGATTTAGACATTTGCTACTTTCACCATTCTCTATTAAATAAAATAGCATTGTGTAATAGTACAGTAATACTTTAATAACTACCTAATTTATGCTTTTTATCTAAGTGAAACCAATAACTGAAAAACCCAAAGTAAATATCCTAACAACACATCAAGAACGTGAGACAAGTAAGTGTTTTCACAGTTTATCTAATTGTTGAAGATGTATTAAAGGGGTTGTTATTTTTTTTTATATTGATGACCTATCCTGAGGATAGGTCATCAATATAAAAAAAGGAGACAACCTCTTTAAAGGGGTTGTCCGAGTCATGAAAAAAATATATATAGCACTGAAAATCTGATGGGCAGCGATATATAACTAAGCTAAGCAAGTTTTATGCAAAAAAATATATATATTTCCCCATTCCCCTGGTTCTTTTCTGGCCCTTTGTTTACATTAAATAACAACAATCTCTGCCCCTCCTCCTGCTCTGCTAAGGGAATGGCTACAAGAGCTGCCCTGAGTGACATGTCTGCAGCATGTTGAATGTGTAGGACTACAAGTCCCAGCTGTATAATGACACTGCTAAGGGAGTGGAAACAAGAGCTGTCCTGAAGGCTGGGAGAATCAACAGCAACTTGTAAGTGTAGAACTACAAGCCCCGCCTGTATAATGACACTGCTAATACACACAGGATCTTCCCCCTACCTTCTTGTGCAATGCTCTCTCTAGTCTGTCAGCTCCTGTGCCCAGAATTGCCACTGCCTGCAGCTACCCAGTCTGTGCAGCTGAAGGGGTTAAGAATCCTAGGATAGAGCAGACAGCCCGGCAGTGAAGGAAGGCGTGGCCAGCACAGTGAAGTCTCGTTTACAAGCTTGTGCAACAAACTTTATCAGAGCAGGGAGAGAAGCTGACATCACAGGTCATGTGACCCTCAGTCAAATCTGATAAACCAGGCACTGCAGATAAAGTGAGTTAATTGTAAAGTTGTTATATTTGCCTAGTTAGGAACATAGAAAGAACAAAAAAATAACTCGGACAACCCCTTTAAGGCTTCATTTTGTAAGGAGCCATAATAGGACACACATAACGTTGCATGGACATTATTGTACTATTATATGGTTTTCTTTTCTTATGGAGCCGACAGGCTTTTCCCCCCTCATTGATTCCATACATATTTGGCAGAAAAAAATATTGCATGTTCCTTTAGATACATACACAGCTATTTTTACCTAGAGCTTTGCTTTCAGAAATCAATATGTCCCTTATATGGCACTGACAGAGTTTGCTACAGCAGCAGACAATTACTCCATCCAACTCAATTTTCCTATTTACATAAGGTCAAGCTTTGAAAATCTTTGTGCTAAAATTTTTCGGAATGTTTATTTGATTGCTAATTGTAAAATTAAGATACTTTCTAAATACTTAGGTAGGGCAGGATGGAAAAGAAAGTCCTCTCTGAACTGAGTGAGATGGCTACTCTCCTAAGGGTGTTACAAGAGTGGGTGTGGAACCACTGTGTCAATCAACAGATTTGGCTTTGGGCTACTCCAAAGGACGTTATCCTGTCAGTTCCTGGTATTGATCATTTACCTCCTATTGCAGGGGAAACACCAGGCTTCTACCACCTGGAGTCTCTGTATGATTGGCAGTAGACTAGAGTTGATTGAGCCCCGGGTGTTCGGGTCAAACCGAGCACCTGAGCACAATGGAAGTAAATGGGAGAACCCGAGCATTAAAACAGGCACCCCCTGCTTTGAAGAGGGGAGGGTGTCTGGCTCATAGGAAAAGGTCAGAAATTGATGGAAACACCACTGAAATGGTTCAGGAACATCATGGGGAGGATGTCTGGATGCATCTTGGACTCCCAGGTCGCTGCTGGGAATGATGTTGTCTGAGTAGTACGGCACTTTTACAGACTCACACTAATACACACAAAACCAAAGATAAAATAGATTTTAGAGGAAAAATTGTTAGGTAATATTCTTTCCTGTATATTTGCTTGCATATAAAGTGCAAGTGCTGCCAAGAATTACAAGGAGGAGGCACTCCGAAACAACCTGTATAACACATAATGCAGGGTCTCATTCACATTGTGGTACAATTGTTCAGGTAGTGGGACTCCTACACTCATAAAGCCTACACACTAAGTGAAAGGGCTTCCAAAAATTACAAGGAACCGGCACTCCAATACATCCTTCATTACACATAAAGGAGGTCATCATACACCCTTGACAAATTATGATTGTTGGCCTGCTAATGACCCTGAAAAACATTAGGAGCAAGGGCCTGCTCGTGAACCTTTAAAACCTTACAGGCGAGGGCCTTCTGCTGAGCTGACCATCTAAAACATTAGGGGTGAGGGTCTGCTGCAGAGCTGACTCTTTAAAACATTAGGGGCGATTGCCTGCTGCTGATCTGAGCATCAAAAAAATTATGGGCGAGTGCCTGCTGCTGAGCTGACATTGAAAAAATTATGGGCTAGTGCCTGCTGCTTAGCTAACCATTGAAAAAATTATGGGTGAGGGCCTGCTGGTGAGCTGACTCTCAAAAACATTATATGCAAGGGCCTGCAGGCGAGCTGACCCTCTAAAAGATTGTAGGTGAGGGCCTGCTGTTGAGCTGACCCTCTAAAACATTACATGCAAGGGCCTGCAGGTGAGCTGATCCTCTAAAATATTGTAGGTGAAGGCCTGCTGGTTAGATGACCCTATAAACAGGGGCATAGCGGGGGGCGGGCCAGGGAAGCCGTTGCCCCGGGCGCCAAATTGTAGGGGGCGCCAGGCAGAAGGCAGTAAAATGAAGGTGATGGAAGCCTATGGCCCCCATCCCCTCCGATCCGCCTGGCCTGAAGCTTTAAGAAGCAGCAGAGTGGCGGAGTCCAGGAGATAGCGATTATATCACCGAGACCTCCTGCGCCGGGTCTCGCGAGATGACGCAATGACGTGATGATGCGGCACAGGAGGGCAGGGTGATGTGTTCCTGACCGCCTGCGCCGGGACGCCCAAGCAAAGACTACAAGAAGTGATGATGAGAGGTGAGTAGGGATGAGCGAACCCGAACTGTATAGTTCGGGTTCGTACCGAATTTTGGGGTGTCCGTGACACGGACCCGAACCCGAACATTTTCGTAAAAGTCCGGGTTCGGGTTCGGTGTTCGGCGCTTTCTTGGCGCTTTTTGAAAGGCTGCAAAGCAGCCAATCAACAAGCGTCATACTACTTGCCCCAAGAGGCCATCACAGCCTTGCCTACTATTGGCATGGCTGTGATTGGCCAGTGCAGCATGTGACCCAGCCTCTATATAAGCTTGGGTCACGTTGCGCTGCACGTCACTCTGCTGATTCAAGCATAGGGAGAGGTTGCAGCTGCGACGTTAGGGCGAGATTAGGCAGATTAACTCCTCCAAAAGACTTCATTCTGTGATCGATCTGCAGCTGTGGATCATTGAAGTGCTAATATCGACTCGCTCACTTTTTTGAGGCTGCCCAGAGCGTTTTTAGATCACTTTTTTTCTGGGGTGATCGGCGGCCATTTTGTGACTTGTGGTGCGCCAGCACAAGCTATCACCAAGTGTATTTAACCATCAATAGTGTGGTTATTTTGTGCTATATCCTACATCAGCTGCAGGCTGAGCCTGTGTCACCGAAGTGCATTTAACCATCAACAGTCTGGTTATTTTTTGGCCATATACTACATCAGCTGCAGGCTGAGGTTGTGTCACCGAAGTGCATTTAACCATCAACAGTCTGGTTATTTTTTGGCCATATACTACATCTGGTGCAGGCTGAGCCTGTGTCACCCAAGTGCATTTAACCATCAATAGTGTGGTTATTTTTTGGCCATATACTACATCAGGGGCAAGTTGAGCCTGTCACCCAGCGCCTAAAAAATAGACCTGACATTTCTATTCAACCAAATCTGTACTGTTTTAGCTGGTCAAGTTATTTGTAGTGACCGTAAAAGCAGACTTTTTGTTCTGGGTTGAAAAACTATTCCCAAATTTGCCATTCTCAAAATAACTAGTTTCTGGTATATGAGGCCTACTTGAAATCTATCCCAAAAAGGATATCTTACATTGAAGGTGCTGATAGTGTCATTCAGAAAAACCTAAGACACACGCTACCGTGCAGATAGAAGTCTAATTCTGTGATTAAACCTATACCTGTCACATAGCGCAAAAAAAAAACAGGCCTGACATTTCTATTTAACCAAATCTGTACTGTTTTAGCTGGTCAAGTTATTTGTAGTGACCGTAAAAGCAGACTTTTTGTTCTGGGTTGAAAAACTATTCCCAAATTTGCCATTCTCAAAATAACTAGTTTCTGGTATATGAGGCCTACTTGAAATCTATCCCAAAAAGGATATCTTACATTGAAGGTGCTGATAGTGTCATTCAGAAAAACCTAAGACACACGCTACCGTGCAGATAGAAGTCTGATTCTGTGATTAAACCTATACCTGTCACACAGCGCAAAAAAAAACAGGCCTGACATTTCTATTCAACCAAATCTGTACTGTTTTAGCTGGTCAAGTTATTTGTAGTGACCATAAAAGCACACTTTTGTTCTGGGTTGAAAAACTATTCCCAAATTTGCCATTCTCAAAATAACTAGTTTCTGGTATATGAAGCCTACTTGAAATCTATCCCAAAAAGAATATATCTTACATTGAAGGTGCTGATAGTGTCATTCAGAAAAACCTAAGACACACACTACCGTGCAGATAGAAGTCTGATTCTGTGATTAAACCTATACCTGTCACATAGCGCAAAAAAAAAACAGGCCTGACATTTCTATTCAACCAAATCTGTACTGTTTTAGCTGGTCAAGTTATTTGTAGTGACCATAAAAGCACACTTTTGTTCTGGGTTGAAAAACTATTCCCAAATTTGCCATTCTCAAAATAACTAGTTTCTGGTATATGAGGCCTACTTGAAATCTATCCCAAAAAGGATATCTTACATTGAAGGTGCTGATAGTGTCATTCAGAAAAACCTAAGACACACGCTACCATGCAGATAGAAGTCCCAAATTTGCCATTCTCAAAATTGTGGTGAACGGGAACAATGAGGAAAACATCTAATAAGGGACGTGGACATGGTCGTGGTGGTGTTAGTGGACCCTCTGGTGATGGGAGAGGACGTGGCCGTTCTGCCACAGCCACACGTCCTAGTGAACCAACTACCTCAGGTCCCAGTATCCAGCAGAATTTACAGCGATATTTGGTGGGGCCCAATGCCGTTCTAAGGATGGTAAGGCCTGAGCAGGTACAGGCATTAGTCAATTGGGTGGCCGACAGTGGATCCAGCACGTTCACATTATCTCCCATCCAGTCTTCTGCAGAAAGGACACAGATGGCGCATGAAAACCAAGCCCATCGGTCTGTCACATCACCCCCATGCATATCAGGGAAACTGTCTGAGCCTCAAGTTATGCAGCAGTCTCTTATGCTGTTTGAAGACTCTGCTGCCAGGGTTTCCCAAGGGCATCCACCTAGCCCTTCCCCAGGGGTGGAAGAGATAGAATGCACTAACGCACAACCACTTATTTTTCCTGATGATGAGGACATGGGAATACCACCTCAGCACGTCTCCGATGATGACGAAACACAGGTGCCAACTGCTGCGTCTTTCTGCAGTGTGCAGACTGAACAGGAGGTCAGGGATCAAGACTGGGTGGAAGACGATGCAGGGGACGATGAGGTCCTAGACCCCACATGGAATGAAGGTCGTGCCACTGACTTTCAGAGTTCGGAGGAAGAGGCAGTGGTGAGACCGAGCCAACAGCGTAGCAAAAGAGGGAGCAGTGGGCAAAATCAGAACACCCGCCGCCAAGAGACTCCGCCTGCTACTGACCACCGCCATCTGGGACCGAGCACCCCAAAGGCAGCTTCAAGGAGTTCCCTGGCATGGCACTACTTCAAACAATGTGCTGACGACAAGACCCGAGTGGTTTGCACGCTGTGCCATCAGAGCCTGAAGCGAGGCATTAACGTTCTGAACCTTAGCACAACCTGCATGACCAGGCACCTGCATGCAAAGCATGAACTGCAGTGGAGTAAACACCTTAAAAACAAGGAAGTCACTCAGGCTCCCCCTGCTACCTCTTCTGCTGCCGCCGCCTCGGCCTCTTCTGCTGCTGCTGCCGCCGCCTCGGCCTCTTCCTCTGGAGGAACGTTGGCACCTGCCGCCCAGCAAACATGGGATGTACCACCAACACCACCACCTGCGTCACCAAGCATCTCAACCATGTCACACGGCAGCGTTCAGCTCTCCATCTCACAAACATTTGAGAGAAAGCGTAAATTCCCACCTAGCCACCCTCGATCCCTGGCCCTGAATGCCAGCATTTCTAAACTACTGGCCTATTAAATGCTGTCATTTAGGCTGGTGGACACACACAGCTTCAAACAGCTCATGTCACTTGCTGTCCCACAGTATGTTGTTCCCAACCACCACTACTTCTCCAAGAGAGCCGTGCCTTCCCTGCACAAACAAGTGTCCGATAAAATCAAGTGTGCACTGCGCAACGCCATCTGTGGCAAGGTCCACCTAACCACAGATACGTGGACCAGTAAGCACGGCCAGGGACGCTATATCTCCCTAACTGCACACTGGGTAAATGTAGTGGCGGCTGGGCCCCAGGCGGAGAGCTGTTTGGCGCACGTCCTTCCGCCGCCAAGGATCGCAGGGCAACATTCTTTGCCTCCTGTCTCCTCCTCCTCCTACTCAGCTTCCTCCTCCTCTTCTTCCACCTGCTCATCCAGTCAGCCACACACCTTCACCACCAACTTCAGCACAGCCCGGGGTAAACGTCAGCAGGCCATTTTGAAACTCATATGTTTGGGGGACAGGCCCCACACCGCACAGGAGTTGTGGCGGGGTATAGAACAACAGACCGACGAGTGGTTGCTGCCGGTGAGCCTCAAGCCCGGCCTGGTGGTGTGCGATAATGGGCAAAATCTCGTTGCAGCTCTGGGACTAGCCGGTTTGACGCACATCCCTTGCCTGGCGCATGTGCTGAATTTGGTGGTGCAGAAGTTCATTCGCAACTACCCCGACATGTCAGAGCTGCTGCATAAAGTGCGGGCCGTCTGTTCGCGCTTCCGGCGTTCACACCCTGCCGCTGCTCGCCTGTCTGCGCTACAGCGTAACTTCGGCCTTCCCGCTCACCGCCTCATATGCGACGTACCCACCAGGTGGAACTCCACCTTGCATATGCTGGACAGACTGTGCGAGCAGCAGCAGGCCATAGTGGAGTTTCAGCTGCAGCACGCACGGGTCAGTCGCACTGCGAATCAGACACACTTCACCACCAATGACTGGGCCTCCATGCGAGACCTGTGTGCCCTGTTGCGTTGTTTTCGAGTACTCCACCAACATGGCCAGTGGCGATGACGCCATTATCAGCGTTACAATACCACTTTTATGTCTCCTTGAGAAAACACTTAGGGCGATGCTGGAAGAGGAGGTGGCCCAGGAGGAAGAGGAGGAAGAGGGGTCATTTTTTTCAGGCCAGTCTCTTCGAAGTGACTCAGAGGGAGGTTTTTTGCAACACCAGAGGCCAGGTACAAATGTGGCCAGACAGGGCCCACTACTGGAGGACGAGGAGGACGAGGATGAGGAGGAGGTGGAGGAGGATGAGGATGAAGCATGTTCTCAGCGGGGTGGCACCCAAAGCAGCTCGGGCCCATCACTGGTGCGTGGCTGGGGGGAAACACAGGACGATGACGATACGCCTCCCACAGAGGACAGCTTGTCCTTACCTCTGGGCAGCCTGGCACACATGAGCGACTACATGCTGCAGTGCCTGCGCAACGACAGCAGAGTTGCCCATATTTTAACGTGTGCGGACTACTGGGTTGCCACCCTGCTGGATCCCCGGTACAAAGACAATGTGCCCACCTTACTTCCTACACTGGAGCGTGATAGGAAGATGCGCGAGTACAAGCGCACGTTGGTAGACGCGCTAGTGAGAGCATTCCCAAATGTCACAGGGGAACCAGTGGAAGCCCAAGGCGAAGGCAGAGGAGGAGCAAGAGGTCGCCAACGCACCTGTGTCACGGTCAGCTCCTCTGAGGGCAGGGTTAGCATGGCAGAGATGTGGAAAAGTTTTGTCAACACGCCACAGCTAACTGCACCACCACCTGATACGGAACGTGTTAGCAGGAGGCAACATTTCACTAACATGGTGGAACAGTACCTGTGCACACCCCTCCACGTACTGACTGATGGTTCGGCCCCATTCAACTTCTGGGTCTCCAAATTGTCCACGTGGCCAGAGCTAGCGTTTTATGCCTTGGAGGTGCTGGCCTGCCCGGCGGCCAGCGTTTTGTCTGAACGTGTATTCAGCACGGCAGGGGGCGTCATTACAGACAAACGCAGCCGCCTGTCTACAGCCAATGTGGACAAGCTGACGTTCATAAAAATGAACCAGGCATGGATCCCACAGGACCTGTCCATCCCTTGTGCAGATTAGATATTAACTACCTCCCCTTAACAATATATTATTCTACTCCAGGGCACTTCCTCTTTCAATACTATTTTTAATTTCATTTTACCATTATATTGCGGGGTAACCCATAGTTGAATGAACCTCTCCTCTGTCTGGGTGGCTGGGCCTAAATGTTTGACAGTGGCCTGTTCCAGTGGTGGGTGACGTGAAGCCTGATTCTCTGCTATGACATGAAGACTTATTCTGTGCTGACATGAAGCCAGATTCTCTGTTACGCGACCTCTCTCCTCTGCCTGGGTGCCTAAGCCTAAATATGTGACAGTGGCCTGTTCCAGTGGTGGGTGACGTGAAGCCTGATTCTCTGCTATGACATGAAGACAGATTCTGTGCTGACATAAGGCCAGATTCTCTGTTACGGGACCTCTCTCCTCTGCCTGGGTGCCTGGGCCTAAATGTGTGACAGTGGCCTGTTCCAGTGGTGGGTGACATGAAGCCTGATTCTCTGCTATGACATGAAGACAGATTCTGCGCTGACATAAGGCCAGATTCTCTGTTTCGGGACCTCTCTCCTCTGCCTGGGTGCCTGGGCCTAAATATGTGACAGTGGCCTGTTCCAGTGGTGGGTGACGTGAAGCCTGATTCTCTGCTATGACATGAAGACAGATTCTGCGCTGACATAAGGCCAGATTCTCTGTTACGGGACCTCTCTCCTCTGCCTGGGTGCCTGGGCCTAAATATGTGACAGTGGCCTGTTCCAGTGGTGGGTGACATGAAGCCAGATTCTCTGCTATGGCATGAAGAGACTGATTCTCTGCTGACATGAAGCCAGATTCTTTGCTATGGCATGAAGAGACTGATTCTCTGCTGATGTGAAGCCAGATTCTCTGCTATGGGACCTCTGTCCAATTGATATTGGGTCATTTTTATTTTTTTTATTTTTATTTTAATTCATTTCCCTATCCACATTTGTTTGCAGGGGATTTACCTACATGTTGCTGCCTTTTGCAGCCCTCTAGCTCTTTCCTGGGCTGTTTTACAGCCTTTTTAGTGCCCAAAAGTTCGGGTCCCCATTGACTTCAATGGGGTTCGGGTTCGGGACGAAGTTCGGGTCGGGTTCGGATCCCGAACCCGAACATTTCCGGGAAGTTCGGCCGAACTTCTCGAACCCGAACATCCAGGTGTTCGCTCAACTCTAGAGGTGAGTATTATTATTATTATTTTTTTTTTTATGTAAGTACTGGGGGGACTATGGAGGTGGGTAGAAGAGATACAAAGGAGGCCAGTATACATGAATGGGCACCATTTTATATTATACAGGGTGGCCATGATATATTATACAGTGGGGCCATAATATACACTGTAGTTTGTAAAACCAGTTTAAAGTAATTAGAGGGGTGTAGTTTCTAAAATGGGGTCATTTATGGATGGTTTATATTATGTAAGCACCTCAAAGTGACTTCAGAACGGAATTGGTCCTTGAAAAAATTGGTTTTGAACATTTTATAGAAAAGTTGTAAAATAGTTTCTTAAATTCCAAGCCTTCTAACGTCCTAAAATTTTTTTTTGGTGATTTTCAAAATGATGCCAACATAAAGTAGAGATATAGGGCATCTTAAGTAAAAACTATCTAATGAGGTATCACTGACTCTAATGCTTAGAAATTAAAATTGAGAAAATTATTTTTTTGCCCAAATTTTTTATATTTAATATATAGGTAAAATTTACCCCTAACATTAAGTATGAGATGTCATAAGAAAACAATCTCAGAATGGCTTGGATAAATAAAAGTATTCCAAAGTTATTAGCACATAAAGTGACACATGTCAGATTTGCAAAATTAAGCCTGGTCATGAAGGTGAAAAATGACTTGGTCTTGAAAAGGTTAAGTTTAAATATAAAAAGTGACATGGGAAATTAAAAATAGCATCAAAAATTATTGAAAAATATGTTAAACATAAAAAAGTAATTTAAACAGCAGGTCATTTTCTGATGACACATTCGCTTTAAGAAAAACAGTGGCTGCATTGCCTACCACGAGCACCTTCCCCTTCCTATGCATGTGCATCTGTATGTAGGGTCAAAACAAGTAAACAAGTAACCATGGAGCTCTGTAGCAAAACAGGGATGAAGATGTTTAGCACAAGCAGCATTGTTACCTGCTTGTTAATTTCTATTCATGTACCATTTTAACACGTTGCCGACCTAGGACAAGCATTCTCGTCCTAGGGTCAACCTGCTGCCCCACACAGCAGCAGCAGGGGCCCGGCTGATACTGACAGCCGGGCCCCTTCTTTATTTGCCAGCATCAGTGAAAATACAGATGCCGGCGGACTAACCCCCTGTATGCCGCGGTCAGGCTGACCGCAGCATACAGGGGGTTTGTGGCAGCTTGTACATCCCCTTCTGGTCCCCTAGATGGCATCGGGACTTTCAGCTACGGAAGCCCAGTAGATCCAGCACCAGGCCTCGGTCTCCTAGGCAACTGTTAGCGTCTTAGGCCCCTTTCACATGGGTGAGAATTACGCACGGGTGCAATGCGTGAGGGGAACGCATTGCACCCGCACTGAATCCGGACCTATTTAGTTCAATGGGGCTATGCAGAAGAGCGGTGATTTTCACGCATCACTTGTGCGTTGCGTGAGCAGCATGTTCTATATTCTGCATTTTTCACGCTACGCAGGCCCCATAGAAATTTGTCCGCCTCTGCCTCCTCATCCTCCACTGTGTCCTCAGCCTCCACTGCAGGGACAATTTAAAGTGCCCCTAAAGCATATCACATGTGAAGGGCACGACGGTGTAACACTGCTATGCACCTCGTTTGACTTGGTGTACGGAGTCACACAGGGCAGGAACTGCTCCATGTTCTTCATAAAAAAATCGAATCCTGGCTTTCTCCGTGACAACTCAAAATCTGAACCATGGTGACCGACAACGGGAAAATCATGGTGTCAGCGCTGTGTCAAGAAGGGCTGAGCCATGCGCCCTGCATAGCACACATGTTCAATCTGGTTGTCAAGCAGTTTCTGAAGTCTTCCACCCATCTGCAAGACTTAATACAGAATGCTTAGTAAAATATGGCTGAAGGGGTTAAAAAAAAACAAAAAAACATTTTCACTCACCTTAATCCACTTGTTCGCGCAGCCCGGCTTGTCTTCTGTCTTCTTTCTTCAGGAACTGGGTAAAGGACCTTTGATGACATCAAGGTGCTCATCACACGGTCGATCACATGATCCATCACCATGGTGATTGATCATGTGACGGACCATGTGATGAGCGCAGTGACATCACCACAGGTCCTTTTCCTACTGCACAGCAAAGATGAAGACAGAAGAGAAGCCGGGCTGCACGAACAAGTGGATTAAGGTGAGTTTATTTTTTTTTAACCCCTCCAGCACTAATTTAGTAAGCATTCTGTATTAAGAATGCTATTATTATAAGGGAAAATAATATAATGATCGGGTCCCCATCACGATCATCTCCCAGCAACCCTGTGTGAAAATCACACCGGATCCGCACCTGCTTGCGGATGCTTGCGATTTTCACGCAGCCCCATTCATTTCTATGGGGCCTGCATTGCGTGAAAAACTCCCAAAATAGAGCATGCTGCGATTTTCACGCAACGCACAAGTGATGCGTGAAAATCACCGCTCATGTGCACAGCCCCATGGAAATGAATGGGTCCAGATTCAGTGCGGGTGCAATGCGTTCACCTCACGCATTGCACCCGCGTGGAAATCTCGCCCGTGTGAAAGAGGCCTAACTGTAATATCAACCCTAATAATAATGGTAACCCTAATACTGAACCTATTATTAATAACATAACCCTAAGGGCTCATGAACACGACTGTATGTATTTTGTGGTCCACAAAAAAAGGATCCGCAAAAAATACGGATGTCGTCCGTGAGAATTCTGTATTTTGTGGAACGGAACAGCTGGCTCCTAATAGAACAGTTCTATCCTTGTCCGTAATACGGACAATAATAAGACATATTCTATTTTTTTTGCTGAACGGACATACGGAAACAGAATGCACACAAAGTAACTTCCATTTTTTTTTTGCAGACCCATTGAAATTATTGGTTCTGCATATGGTCCGCTAAGAAAACACGGACGTGGGGGAGGGGAAAAATACGTTTGTGTGCATGAGCCCTAAAACTGACCCTAACCTTAATAGCGACCAAACCCTGACACTTAGAAGTCATGCACACAAACATATTTTTCCCCTCCCCACAACAGCACCTTAGAGAGAGATGGCTCCGCCCCAGGACAGGAAACCTGCAGCATAAAAAGGTGGAGCCGCTCTCCCACCTCAGTGAGGTTTCCTGTCCTGGTACGGGAGCCTGCAGTTGTCGTCCTGACCTGGAAGTCCCGGTAGATGCTGGAGGGTTAGCGGCGGCGCGTTGTACCTGCCCGATCATTCCTCACCCACAGGAGTCGGGGAGCAGGATGCCGGTGACGGAGATTCCAGGAGGCAGAAGGTGCCGGTCCCTCAGGCGAGGAGGACCGCACCAACGGATTGAGTGTGGCCAGAAGGCCCCAAGTTGCTGCAGATCAGCCAGGATGCCACCGGATGTAGACGCTGGTTAGTGGCGTCCGGGCAGGAAGTGCCATGCGTTCCACGGCCGAGCGCTTCCGGTCAGGTGACCGGAAGTTCGGCATCCCGGCAGTTTTAAAACAAGCTCTATTCAGGTATGAGTGTGCTTGGGTTATTTGGACACCGGTGTCTGAATTCAGAGTGCCAGAGAGTGGACCAGGTTCTGTTCCAGTGCTATCTGTGGAGTGGTGGGTCTGCAGGAAGCTGTGTATCTCTCAGGTGAGAGGAATACTTGGTGGCAGAAGGTAACTTTGACAATGTTTCATCGGTGCAGGTTTACCTTCATTATGGATGAAAAGAGGAGGTCTGAAAGTGCGGATATTGAGATCCTGCCGCCGGTATTGTGAGTCCTAATCTCGGACCTTAAAGGGTGTAGGCTGTTCCTTAGATTTGGGTATGTTCCTTTTTTCTTAGACGGTGCCTAAGAAGGTGGTGGCCAAGAAAAAGAACAAGGAATGCCCTCTAATGATTCCTCCTCTTCTGAAGATAACGCAAGAGAAGGGAAGTTCCAATTTCCAGCAGAGGATACGGACAAATTGTTAAAAGTTATCCGATCTACCCTGGAGTTGGAGGATACCAGAGAGGATAGAACTGAAGAGGATGTTGTGTTTGAGGGGCTTAGGGAAAGGAAGCGTAGATGTTTCCCTGTCCATAGATCTATTTCTGCGGTGATAGAGTGGAAAAAATCAGATAAAAAAACATTCATTTCTAAGACCTTTAAACGGAAGTACCCCTTTGAGGAAGAGGCTTCTACATCTTGGGACAAGGCCCCGAAACTGGATGTAGCCATTTCTAAGATTTCTAAAAGATCCTCGCTGCCCTTTGAGGATATGGGATTTTTAAGGGACCCCTTAGATAAAAGAATAGATTCTTCCCTTAAGAACTCGTGGGAATCTTCTGCGGCTGCTTTTAGGCCTAGTATAGCTGCCACCGTTGTTGCGAGGTCTATGTCACAGTGGTTAGATAGGCTAGAAGGGCAGATTAGGGATAAATGCCCTAGAGAGCAGTTACTAGCGTCTTTACCCACTTTCCAGAAGGCCGCGGACTTTATTGTGGATGCCGCGGTGGACACAGTGAGGCTGGAAGCAAGAGCCGCATCCCTTTCCAATTCTGCGCGATGTGCTTTGTGGCTTAAAAATTGGAAAGGGGGTGATATGCCGTCCAAGCTGAGGTTATGTAGCATCCCCTGTGATGGCCAGTTTCTTTTCAGGTCTGAACTTGACTCCTTACTCGAAAAAGCGGCAGATAGAAAGAAAAATTTCCCCAAGAATCTTTTACTCAGTTCAAGCAGTATAAACGGCCCTTTCGGAACCCGTCAAGATTTCAAAATAAGAAGCAGATGGGGGACAGAAAGCAGGGAGCAAGGCCTAGATCAGGAAGTAAAGGTTTTTTGTTTAGATCAGCCACAGCTCGTGCGGGAAAACAAGAAAAGCAATGACGCCATGATCCCAGTAGGAGGAAAATTAAAATTCTTCCTTCCTGCTTGGGAAAAGATGGCAGGGAAATGGTTGATAGGTCTTCTGCGGGAAGGTTTAAGATTGGAGTTCTTGAGATTCCCCGCGGAAAGATTTGTGATTTCAAGATTTTCTCTCATTATGCTGCAAGAAATAAAAAAATTGATAAGCAAAAAGGTGTTAATTCCTGTCCCAGAGTCAGAACTAGGGAAAGGTTTCTATTCAACCCTGTTTCTAGTGAAGAAACCAGATGGGTCATACCGGACTATAATAAACCTCAGATTTCTGAACAAGTTCCTGAAAGCCAGAAAATTCAAAATGGAAACTATCAGGTCAGCGATATATCTTTTATCTCCAGGCTGTCATATGGCTGTTCTGGATTTAAAAGATGCTTACCATCATATTCCGATTCATCCAGATCACCAGAGATTCCTCCGGGTGGCTGTAAGAACCGAGGCGGGTCTTCTTCACTATCAGTTCCAGGCTCTTCCCTTTGGCCTTTCCATGGCACCTCGGATCTTTACCAAGGTAGTGGCGGAGATGGCTTCCTTCATCAGAAGGGAGAACATCAAGTTTTTGCCTTACCTGGACGACTTTCTGGTGGTGGCCCAATCTCAAATGGAGTGTGTCAGGGCTCTGAATCGGGTGATGGAGGTACTTCAGTCCCTGGGGTGGCTGTTGAATGTTCAGAAGTCCAGGATGGAGCCATCAACAAGCCAAATTTTTTGGGGTCTGGTTTTAAATTCCAGGCTGGAAAAAACTTTCCTCACAGAGGAGAAGGTAGCTGGGGTTCAGGGAAGAGTTCAGAGGGTTCAGTCAGGAGAAGCCCTATCCATAAGGAAAGCTATGTCCCTATTAGGAGTTTTAACATCCTGCATGCCAGTGGTCCAGTGGGCGCAGTGACACTCTCAACAGTTACAGGGAGAGATCTTGGCCGCCACGAGACGGGCAGGGACGTCCCTGGAGTCAGGTATAAAGTTACCAGACAGAGCTCTTTCATCCCTAAATTGGTGGAAGGAAGTAGAGAATCTGACTCAGGGACTTCCCTGGTCCTTTCCAGAACCAGTAGTTGTGACTACGGACGCCAGCCCCTGGGGATGGGGGACTCACGTGGAGGATCAGATTTTTCAGGGAGAGTGGTCCCAGGGTCAGAGCCTGTTCTCGTCAAATCGAAAGGAACTGAGGGCGGTTTTGCTGGCCTTGAGAGCAGTTCTTCCTATGATCCAGAACAGACATGTGAGAGTGATGTCCGACAATCGGACGGTGGTCTCATATCTCAATCATCAGGGAGGAACCAGGTCAGATTCCTTACAAAAAGAGGCAAAATGGATTTTCGAAGAGATAGAGGGGAGAGTTCTTCATCTCTCGGCCATTCATATCAGAGGGGTCGAGAATTATCGAGCGGACTTCCTGAGTCGCCACAGGTTACGTCAGGGGGAGTGGTCTCTGAATCCAGAGATTTTTTCCCAGATAGTAGATTTATGGGGTCTGCCTTCAGTAGACATGTTCGCCACAAGGGAGAACAGAAAGGTACGAAAATTCTTCTCCCTCAGTCCAGAGGAGTGCCCATCTGGGGTGGACGCCTTCCTCCAGAGATGGGACTTTCCTCTAGGTTATGCCTTTCCCCCGCTACAGTTGATTCCTCTAGTGATAAGGAAGATCAGATACGAAGGGGCAAGAGTAATTCTGATAGCTCCCTTCTGGCCCAAGAGGGCGTGGTTTTCCCTGTTGAGAGCCATGTCGGTTTTGGATCCATGGATCCTGCCAGGAATTCCGGACCTATTGTCACAGGGTCCAGTGTTCCACCCGGAAGTAGAGTCTCTACATCTTTCGGCGTGGAATTTGAGAGGTCACTTTTAGCTAGTCAGGGATTTTCTAAGGAAGTCATTTCCACTCTAATGAAAAGTAGGAAGGAGGTGACGAATATTATCTATGCACGGGTCTGGAGAAAGTTCCTGTCCTTTATAGGCGCTGTAGGGGTTTCCTGGCCGTTCAAATTTTCAGTGGTTCAGGTGTTGGATTTTTTACAAAAGGGATTGTCACTTGGGTTGGCAAAAAGTACACTAAAGGTGCAGGTGTCAGCTTTGTCGGTCTTAGGGAGAAGGAGTTTAGCCATAGACCCTTGGGTCGTTAGGTTTTTTAAGGCAGTAGATAGGTTTACCCCCGTAGCAGGCCCTAGATTTCCTCCCTGGGACCTTAACCTAGTGTTAAATGCCCTTACCAGACATCCCATTGAACCTCTAGTCTCTTGCTCGGTTAAAGTACTTTCCCTTAAACTAGTTTTGCTAGTGGCCTTAACGTCAGCCAGGAGGGTTGGGGAGATTCAGGCCCTCTCCATTAACCACCCTTTTATGTCCATTAGAGAAGACAAGGTAGTTCTCAGACCAGATCCCGGTTTTATGCCGAAGGTTCCTTCTAGGACAAATAGGGCTCAGGAGGTAGTTCTTCCAGCTTTCTTTTCAGAACCAAAAGATGACAGAGAGAAGGAGCTGCATTCCCTTGATGTCAGGAGGTGTATTTTGCAGTACCTGGATGTGACTAAAGACTGGAGAAAATCTTCCGCCTTATTTGTTCTGTTCGGTGGGGCTAGAAAAGGTAATACTGCCTCTAAAGCATCTATTGCCTGCTGGATCAGAGAAGCTATATCCTTGGCGTATTCAGTGTCCCCCTGTTTCTGTGAGGGCTCACTCCACGAGGGCGGTGTCCACTTCTTGGGCTGAGAGGGCCAGCGTATCTATTGAACAGATCTGTCGGGCTGCCACCTGGTCTTCTCCGTCCACTTTCTATAAGCACTATAGGCTTCAGCTCGACTCTATTTCTGACCTTCTCTTTGGTACAAAGGTCTTGAGCACTGTCTCCCACCCTGAGGATGATCTCTGAAATCTCTCTCTAAGGTGCTGTCGTGGGGGAGGGGAAAAATGATGATTACACTTACCGGTAATCTGATTTTCCTGACCCCACGACAGCACCTCTTTATTCCCTCCCTGTTGGTATAGGGCTGTGTGTTCACGAGTGTTGCAAAAAAAAAAGTGTAATAACTAAACTAACGTAAGGGGGAGTCCCTCTCATGCTCTGGAAACTCACTGAGGTGGGAGAGCGGCTCCACCTTTTTATGCTGCAGGTTTCCTGTCCTGGGGCGGAGCCATCTCTCTCTAAGGTGCTGTCGTGGGGTCAGGAAAATCCAATTACCGGTAAGTGTAATCATCATTTTCTTTCCATGTTCGTTCATTTATTTATTTATTTTTTGCAGGACCATTCATTTCAATGGGTCCGCAAAAAAAAAATGAAACTTACTTTGTGTGTAGAGTTGAGCGAACCCGAACTGTAAAGTTCGGGTTCATACCGAACTTTAGGTTTTCCGGCACCCGGACCCGAATCCGAACATTTACGTAAAAGTTTGGGTTCGGGTTCGGTGTTCGGCGCTTTCTTGGCGCTTTTTGAAAGGCTGCACAGCAGCCAATCAACAAGCGTCATACTACTTGCCCCAAAAGGCCATCACAGCCATGCCTACTATTGGCATGGCTGTGATTGGCCAACTGCAGCATGTGACCCAGCCTCTATTTAAGCTGGAGTCACGTAGCGCCGCTTGTCACTCTGCTCGGATTAGTGTAGGGAGAGGCTGCAGCTGCTGTGAGGGAGAGATCAGGGAGAAATCTTATCAAGAACTGCTTTTTTTACTCAGCGATCTACAGCAAATGTGTTTTGTGGGTGCAGTGCACAATTTTTTTAAGCCTGCACTGAGCCAACTACTGCTGAAAATGAACTTTTTTTACTTCAGTTTGTCAATATCAATACATAATCGGAAGCCATTTTATGCAACGATAGTGCATCAGCACAGACTATCGGCATGTCTGCAAGTCCAGAAATACATAATTTTGCTTAATGGGGTGAAAAAACCCTCTAATATACTGCACATCTTGGATTAGACGTGCATAAGTGACTGTCACATTTAGGCCAGAAATACGGCTTTTTGGTTACTGGGGTGAAAAAACCCTCTAATATACTGCACAGCTGGGATAAAACGTGCATAAGTGACTGTCACATTTAGGCCAGAAATACGGCTTTTTGGTTACTGGGGTGAACAAAACCCTCTAATATACTGCACAACTTGGATTAGACGTGCATAAGTGACTGTCACATTGAGGCCAGAAATACGGCTTTTTGGTTACTGGGGTGAAAAAAACCTCTAATATACTGCACAGCTGGGATAAAACGTGCATCAGTGAGTGTCACATTTAGGCCAGAAATACATCTTTTTGCTTACTGGGGTTAAAAAACCCTCTAATATACTGTACATCTGGGATTAGACATGCATAAGTGACTGTCACATTTAGGCCAGAAATACGGCTTTTGGTTACTAGGGTGAAAAAAACCTCTGATATACAGTACATCTGGAATAAGACATACATAAGTGACTGTCACATTTAGGCCAGAAATACATCTTTTTGCTTATTGGGGTGAAAAAACCCTCTAATATACTGCACATCTGGGATAAGACGTGCATAAGTGAGTGTCACATTTAGGCCAGAAATACATGTTCCCTTACGTCCTACCAGCAGCACAGATGGGGTTAACTGCCCCTGTGGACTGGTAGGACCGGCGGAATTTTAATGAGCCCAAGAACCAATAAACGATCTTCAGCTCCCTGAAAGGGAGGAGATCACCCCCCAGCCCACCGTGTTTTTTTCTGTCCTCTGGACAGGTGGACTGGCGTGTCGATCCCCCTCAGGGAGCTGAAGATTGCTTAGGGGCTCTTTCTTTCCTTAAGCTAAAGCATCGCTTTTTTCATGGTCCAGTGCCTTTATTTTAGGCCTGATCATGGCGATTTTTTGTCTCCGGGTTACCGTCGGGGAGGGGGGTCTCCCTCCCCTCTTTTTTCATCTCAGTATGCGGCGTCCGTCTCTCCACTACCGCATGTGTGCGGCGCTATGGGCGCCGCCATCTTCCGGAAGTGACGCGCACTAGGTGCGCTACGTCACTTCCGGTTTTCCAGAGCGATGCGGTGAGGTTTAAAACTCACCATTTCTCTTTAACCGTCTCCCTATAAGGATCCTGGGATCCAGGATTAGATCTGGGGAGACATTTAAGATAAGCTGAGCCAGTTTAGGCTCCGTTATCTCTCTGGGCTGATTACAATTAAGGACCCGCCCAGGGGGCGGGGCTTCCTCCTTTTAAGCTCCCAGAGCCTTTCAGTTAGTGCTCTGGTTGCGTCGCTTTCACAAGTTAGCTCCAGAGTTCCCTGTGCCTTGAGATATTCTTGGGCCCCCTTAAGGTCTTGTTTCTCCACCTCCAGGTATTGTAGGTGTTATGACCTGTTTTTTTCTTCCAATTACAGATTATGGCTTCCCCTAAGGATCCGGATCAGCGGAAAGCTGGGGCCAAGAGGAAGCATTTGGCGTGTTACGAATGTAACACACCCTTAGACGACAGCTGTCCTTACTCCAGATGTGAGAGTTGTCGCACGGCATCCACGGAACCCACGATGCAGGAAATGTTCCAGTGGACAAAGACATACGTGGATGATTCCATTAAGGGAGTGGTACGGCTGCTTAATGAGAGGCTACCAGGTCCCTCTCAGACTCCCATGGAGGTGGTCGCACCGGTCGAAAGACCTACCCCCTGTTCTGTGGGGTCTTCTTCCGAGGAAGAAGAATTTACTTCTTGTTTTTTCCCTCCAGAAAAGACGCAGAAGTTACTCAAGTCCATCAGGTCGGGGGACCAGGATGTTGACATGGGGGAGTCTTCCGATCCCGCCGGACGGACACAGCGTGTCTTTAGAGCGGATGAGACCCTCCTCTCTGTGATGCGCACAGAGTGGAGAAAGCCTGAGAAAGGTCCAGTGCTCACCAGAAAATTCAAACTGATGTACCCGATGGCTAAACCCTTGGTGGAATCGTGGGGTTCCGTTCCCAAGGTGGACATGGCTATAGCCAAGTTGTCCCGGCGCACTCTAGTCCCTGCAGACGATGGGTCTAGTCTGCAGGACCCTCTAGACCGGAGGGCAGAGTGCACCCTTAGAAGGAGTTACGCGGCGGCTGCTGCATCCGCATCAACCTCAATTGCGGCCACAGAGGTAGCCGCCTATTTACGCTCCAAGCTCAATCAAATCCAGACGGACGTGGATCAGAGCGTATCAAGAGATGACATCCTGGCAGCCTTCAAGTCAGCCAATCTGGCTATGGACTTTCTGGTCGATTCTACCCAGATGCAGCTGAAGCTGGCCGCCAAAACTATGGCCCTAGTTTTAGCTGCCCGCAGACCACTTTGGCTGAAACCGTGGATCGCGGACAACGCGTCCAAGTTTAACCTTTGTGGGCTCCCCTTCGAACCTGATAGGTTATTCGGGTCCGAATTGGACAAGATAATGGAGGGGCTCTCCGACAAAAAGGGGAAGAGCCTCCCCCAGCAGCCCTTTCGGGGATGCCCCAGACAGGAGAAGAAAGGCGGAGGTCGTCCAGGGCAGCAGTCTAGGCGCTGAGATTGGGGGGGGCCGTCTTGTAAATATTCGAGACGCTCCCGCAAACCCACCAGGGAGGCAAATCCCTCCTGACTATGGGCCTCCTCGAGGCTCTTGGATAAGCCCTGCTGCCCCTGCAGTGTCTCCTCTAGATTTTCCCGTACCCCTCCCCCAGATCCACGTGCGGGGCCTTCTTACCCATTTCAAAGACTCTTGGAGCTGGTTGATTGCAGACCCCTGGGTCCAGGACATAGTTTCCGTCGGGTATCGGGTAGATCTTATCTCTCTCCCCCCAGAGAGATTCATCGCCACACGAAACTTCGGGTCTGCCAAACAAGTGGTCCTAGAATCTTACATTCAGGACTATATCTCCAAGGGAGCCCTAGAGGAGGTGCCGGCAGGGGAGAGGGGCCTAGGGATTTATTCACCAGTGTTCCTGGTTCCCAAAAAGACGGGAGATCTCCGGATGATCATCGACTTGAGATTTCTCAATCGATTTATAAGAAAAACAAGGTTTTGCATGGAAACCATAAGGTCAGTCAGCCCTATCCTCAACTTTGGGGATGTCATGGCTACTCTGGACCTCAAGGATGCGTATCTTCACATTCCGATCCATTCCGCGTCCCGTAAACTCCTCAGGATTGCGGTCCA
The DNA here is from genome assembly GCF_905171765.1 of Bufo bufo. Classification (NCBI taxonomy): domain Eukaryota; kingdom Metazoa; phylum Chordata; class Amphibia; order Anura; family Bufonidae; genus Bufo; species Bufo bufo. The sequence continues at coordinate 68,709,273 of NC_053396.1, forward strand.
GATTTCAGGGGTTCGCAGGCACTTTCAGTTCGCTGTGCTTCCCTTCGGAATCTCCTCTGCCCCCCTTATCTTCACCAAGGTGGTGGTGTCGGTGATGGCAGCTTTGAGACTTCAAGGACTGACTATTATTCCTTATCTGGACGATTGGCTTTTCTTAGCCTCTTCAGTTCCGATCCTTACCCACCATCTTCAGATCGCAATTTCCTTTCTCCTCCGCTTGGGCTGGATTATCAACTGGCAGAAGTCGAATGTGAGCCCATCGACTTCAATCCATTATTTAGGATTCGTGGTCGAATCTGTGGAGATGTCCCTCCGGTTGACTCTAGAAAGGAAAGCGCGGATTCAGGACCTGGCAAAGGTCCTTTATGTCCCTCGTCGAGTCTCTATCCGGACTCTCATGAAGATGCTGGGACTCATGTCAGCGGCTGCGGACGCAGTCCCTTGGGCACTATGGCACCTCCGTCCTCTTCAGTCGGAGGTCTTACACTTATGGAACGGCAGCCCTGCGGGGCTAGATTCCCTGTGCTCCCTGTCCGGTCAAACCCGGAATTCCCTCAGATGGTGGTTTCAGCTACCAGCAGGGAAGTCTATGACCCAACCAGCTTGGGTCATATTGACTACAGACGCGTCCCTTGTAGGCTGGGGCGCTCATCTGGACGGATCCCCAGTTCAGGGATCTTGGTCTCCTCTGGAGCGGCGTCTTTCTTCCAATCTTCGCGAGATGTGAGCTATCCGGCTAGCCCTCCTTCACTTCGCCCCTCAGATTTGGGGCAAAGCAGTGAAAGTCCAGTCAGACAATATGACTGCGGTTCTCTATATAAACAAATAGGGAGGCACAAGATCATTGCCCCTTCTGTCAGAGATCGGGGTGATTCTTCGGTGGGCAGAGTCGAACCTTTCCCATCTATCTGCCGTTTATATTCGAGGCTCCCTCAATATGATAGCGGACCGCTTAAGTCGAGGATTACCGACCATGGAGTGGTCTCTGCATCCGGAGATCTTCAGGCAGCTTACATCTTCCCTCCGTTTTCCATGATACCGAGGGTATTGATGAAAATCCGTCAGGATCAGGCCTCGGTAATAGCCATCATACCGTTTTGGCCCAGAAGATCCTGGTTTACCCAGCTCATTCAGATGAGTCGGGGACAATACTGGAGACTCCCCCCGGAGCAGACCCTGGTGTCGTGGGACACTCACCTCTGCCCAGATCTGCACAGGTTCAACCTGACAGCCTGGAGGTTGATCAGTCCCTTCCCAACATTGAAGGGCTTTCCGAGTCGGTCCTGAGAACTTTGTCGCATTCCCGAGCAGAGTCTACAAAGAAGGCCTACTCCAGGATCATGAGAATCTTCATATCATGGTGTGATTCCAAACAAGTGGCGTCCGCAGATCCGCCCCTTCCTGCGATACTTCAATTTCTTCAAGATGGATTAGATAGAGGCCTATCTCCAGCTACCTTGAAGGTACAGGTTTGTGCCATCTCGGCCTGTCTCAACAGACCACATTCTCGGGACCCACTCATTAAACGCTTCCCGAAGGGAGCTGAAAGACTAAAGCCTACTATACTGAAACCTATCCCCCAGTGGGATCTTTCAGTAGTGCTCAGGGGGCTAGCATCTCCCCCCTTCGAGCCCTTGGAGGAGGTAAATTTCAAATTTTTGACTTTAAAGATGGTCTTTCTTCTGGCTATAGCATCAGCCAAAAGAGTTTCCGAATTGCAGGCTTTCTCTGCAGTTCACCCGTACATTATTTTCCTACAGGATAGAGTACTCCTGAAGTTTTTACCATACTTCAGGCCTAAGGTGCCTAATTTCCAGAATATTAATCAGGTAATCTCTTTACCAGTTTTGTTTACAGCCTCCTCCTCTGATACTCCAGCTAGAGATCCGCTGGATATTTCAAGATGCCTCCAGATCTATGTGGATAGATCTAGAGAGTTCAGGATAGATGAGAATCTCCTTATCCTGTTTGCCGGTAAGTCTAAAGGCCGTAAAGCGTCTAAAGCTACCATTAGTCGCTGGATCAAGGAGGCCATTAAGGAAGCTTTCGTCTCCCAATCCTTAGACCCTCCCGAGTTTGTGAGAGCCCATTCTACAAGGGCGGTCTCCACCTCGGTTGCGGAGAGAAGTCTTCTCCCCTTAGAGTTGATCTGTAAGGCGGCCTCCTGGAGCTCTGAGTCAACCTTCATCTCCCATTATAGGATAGATGCTAGGATGGCAGAGTTTTCGGCTTTTGGGCAGACTGTTCTTAGTTCTGCCAGGCATGAGGACCCTCCCTAGGGGATTCTTCTTGCTATCTCCCCATCTGTGCTGCTGGTAGGACGTAAGGGAATCGTTAATTTCTAACGATAATTTGTTTTCCCTTAGTCCTAATAGCAGCACACAAATATCCCACCCTAAATACATTATGCTTGTTAAAAACACGGTGGGCTGGGGGGTGATCTCCTCCCTTTCAGGGAGCTGAAGATCGTTTATTGGTTCTTGGGCTCATTAAAATTCCGCCGGTCCTACCAGTCCACAGGGGCAGTTAACCCCATCTGTGCTGCTGTTAGGACTAAGGGAAAACAAATTATCGTTAGAAATTAACGATTTTTGCTTACTAAGGTGAAAAAACCCTCTAATATACTTCACATCTGGGATTAGACATGCTTAAGTGAGTGTCACATATAGGCCAGAAATACATCTTTGTGCTTACTGTGGTGAAAAAACCCTCTAATATACTGCACATCTGGGATTAGATGTGCATAAGTAACTGTCACATTTTGGCCAGAAATTCATCTTTTCTGCTTACTGGGGTGAAAAAACCCTCTAATATACTGCACATGTGGGATAAGAAGTGCATAAATGACTGTCACAAATAGGCCAGAAATACAGCTTTTTGGTTACTGGGGTGAAAAAACCCTATAATATACTGCACATCTGGGATAAGACGTGCATAAGTGAGTGTCATTTAGGCCAGAAATACATGTTTTTGCTTACTGGGGTGAAAAAACCCTCTAATATACTTGACATCTGGGATTAGACGTGCATAAGTAAGTGTCACATTTAGGCCAGAAATACGGCTTTTTGGTTACTGGGGTAAAAAAAACCTATAAAATACTAAACATCTGGGATTAAACGTGCATAAGTGAGTGTCACATTTAGGCCAGAAATACTTCTTTGTGCTTACTGAGGTGAAAAAAACCTGTAATATATTGCACATCTGGGATTAGACGTGCATAAGTGACTGTCACATTTTGGCCAGAAATACAGCTTTTTGGTTACTGAGGTGAAAAAACCCTCTAATATACTGCACATATTGGATTAGACGTGCATAAGTGACTGTCACATTTAGGACAAAAATACGGCTTTTTGGTTACTGGGGTTAAAAAAAACCCTCTAATTTATATTGCACATCTGGGATTACACATGCATAAGTGAGTGTCACATTTAGGCCAGAAATACCGCATTTTTGTTACCTGGGTAAAAAAAAAACCTCTAATATATCAAAACATCTGGGATTAAACGTGCATAAGTGAGTGTCACATTTAGGCCAGAAATATATCTTTGTGCTTACTGAGGTGAAAAAACCCTCTAATATACTGCACATCTGGGATTAGACGTGCATAAGTGACTGTCACATTTAGGCCAAAAATACATCTTTTTGCTTACTGGGGTGAAAAAAAAACCTAATATACTGCAAAATCTGGAAAAAGACGGGCATAAGTGACTGTCACATTTAGGCCAGAAAAACGGCTTTTTGGTTACTGGGGTGAAAAAACCCTCTAATATACTGCACATCTTGGATTAGAGGCGCATAAGTGACTGTCACATTAAGGCCAGAAATACGGCTTTTTGGTTACTGGGGTGAAAAAACCTCTGATATACAGCACATCTGGAATAAGACGTGCATAAGTGACTGTCACATTTAGGCCAGAAATACATCTTTGTACTTGCTGGGGTGAAAAAACCCTCTAATAGACTGCACATCTTGGATTAGACATGCATAAGTGAGTGTCACATTTAGGCCAGAAATACTTTTGGATACTAGGGTCAAAAAACCCTCTAATATATACTGCACATCTGGGATTAGACGTGCACAAGTGACTGTCACATTTAGGCCAGAAATACATCTTTGTACTTGCTGGGGTGAAAAAACCCTCTAATAGACTGCACATCTTGGATTAGACATGCATAAGTGAGTGTCACATTTAGGCCAGAAATACTTTTGGATACTAGGGTCAAAAAACCCTCTAATATATACTGCACATCTGGGATTAGACGTGCACAAGTGACTGTCACATTTAGGCCAGAAATACATCTTTTTGCTTACTGGGGTGAAAAAACCCTCTAATATATTGCACATCTGGGATTAGACATGCATAAGTGACTGTCACTTTTAGGCCAGAAATACGGATTTTTGGTTACTGGGGTGAAAAAACCCTCTAATATTCTGCACATCTTGGATTAGATGTGCATAAGTGACTGTCACATTAAGGCCAGAAATTTGGCTTTTTGGTTAATATGGTGAAAAAAACCTCTGATATACAGCACATCTGGAATAAGACGTGCATAAGTGTGTGTCACATTTAGGCCAGAAATACATCTTTGTGCTTGCTGGGGTGAAAAAGCCCTCTCATATACTGCACATCTTGGATTAGTCGTGCATAAGTGAGTGTCACATTTAGGCCAGAAATACATCTTTTTGGATACTAGGGTCAAAAAACCCTCTAATATATACTGCACATCTGTGATTAGACGTGCATAAGTGACTGTCACATTTAGGCCAGAAATACGGCTTTTTGGTTACTGGGGGTGAAAAAACCCTCTAATATACTGCACAGCTGGGATAAAACGTGCATAAGTGAGTGTCACATTTAGGCCAGAAATCCATCTTTTTGCTTACTGGGGTGAAAAAACCCTCTAATATACTGTACATCTGGGATTTGACATGCATAAGTGACTGTCACATTTAGGACAGAAATACAGCTTTTGGTTACTAGGGTGAAAGAAAAACTCTGATATACAGCACATCTGGAATAAGACATGCATAAGTGACTGTCACATTTAGGTCAGAAATACATATTTTTGCTTAATGGGGTGAAAAAAAACTCTAATATACAGCAAAATCTGGGATAAGACGTGCATAAGTGACTGTCACATTTAGGCCAGAAATACATGTTTTTGCTTACGAAGGTGAAAAAACCCTCTAATATACTGCACATCTGGGATTAGACATGCTTAAGTGAGTGTCACATTTAGGACAAAAATACATTTTTGTGCTTGCTGGGGTGAAAAAACCCTCTAATATACTGAACATCTGGGATTAGATATGCTTAAGTGAGTGTCACATTTAGGACAGAAATACATCTTTGTGCTTGCTGGGGTGAAAAAACCCTCTAATATACTGCACATCTGGGTTTAGACGTGCATAAGTAGGTATCACATATAGGCCAGAAATACATCTTTGTGCTTAATGGGGTGAAAAAACTCTAATATATTGCACATCTGGGATTAGACGTGCATAAGTGACTGTCAATTTTGGCCAGAAATACATCTTTTCTGCTTATTGGGTTGAAAAAACCCTCTAATATTCTGCACATCTGGGATTAGACGTGCATAAGTGACTGTCACATTTAGGCCAGAAATACGGCTTTTTGGTTACTGGGGTGATAAAACCCTCTGATATATTTCACATATGGTATAAGACATGCATAAGTGAGTGTCACATTTAGGCCAGAAATACGGCTTTTTTGTTACTGGGGTGAAAAAACCCTCTTATATACTGTACATCTGGGATTAGACGTGCATAAGTGACTGTCACATTTAGGCCGGAAATACAGCTTTTTGGTTACTGGGGTTAAAAAACCCTATAATATACTGAACATTTGGGATAAGACGTGCATAAATGAGTGTCACATTTAGGCCAGAAATACAGCTTTTTGCTTAATGGGGTGAAAAAAACCTCTAATATACAGCAAAATCTGGGATAAGACGTGCATAAGTGACTGTCACATTTAGGCCAGAAATACATGTTTTTGCTTACTAAGGTGAAAAAACCCTCTAATATACTGCACATCTGGGATTAGACATGCTTAAGTGAGTGTCACATTTAGGACAGAAATACATCTTTGTGCTTGCTGGGGTGAAAAAACCCTCTAATATACTGAACATCTGGGATTAGATATGCTTAAGTGAGTGTCACATTTAGGACAGAAATACATCTTTGTGCTTGCTAGGGTGAAAAAACCCTCTAATATAATGCACATCTGGGTTTAGACGTGCATAAGTAGGTATCACATATAGGCCAGAAATACATTTTTGTGCTTAATAGGGTGAAAAAACTCTCTAATATATTGCACATCTGGGATTAGACGTGCATATGTGACTGTCACATTTTGGCCAGAAATACATCTTTTCTGCTTATTTTGTTGAAAAAACCCTCTAATATACTGCACATCTGGGATTAGACGTGCATAAGTGACTGTCACATTTAGGCCAGAAATACGGCTTTTTGGTTACTGGGGTGATAAAACCCTCTGATATATTTCACATGTGGTATAAGACATGCATAAGTGAGTGTCACATTTAGGCCAGAAATACGGCTTTTTTGTTACTGGGGTGAAAAAACCCTCTTATATGCTGTACATCTGGGATTAGACGTGCATAAGTGACTGTCACATTTAGGCCGGAAATACAGCTTTTTGGTTACTGGGGTGAAAAAACCCTATAATATACTAAACATTTGGGATAAGACGTGCATAAATGAGTGTCACATTTAGGCCAGAAATACATGTTTTTGCTTACTGGGGTGAAAAAACCCTCTAATATACTGCACATCTGGGATTAGACGTGCATAAGTAAGTGTCACATTTAGGCCAGAAATACATCTTTGTGCTTACTGGGGTGAAAAAACCCTCTAATATACTGCACATCTGGGATTAGACGTGCATAAGTGAGTGTCACATTTAGGCCAGAAATACGTCTTTTTTCTTAGTGGGGTAAAAAAAACCTCTAATATACTGCACATCTGGGATTAGATGTGCATAAGTGACTGTCACATTTAGGCCAGAAATACGGCTTTTTGGTTACTGGGGTGAAAAAACCCTATAACATACTGCACATCTGGGATAAGACGTGCATAAGTAAGTGTCACATTTAGGTCAGAAAAACATCTTTTTGCTTACTGGGGTGAAAAAACCCTCTAATATACTGCACATCTGGGATTTGACGTGCATAAGTGACTGTCACATTTAATCCAGAAATTCGGCTTTTTGGTTACTGTGGTGAAAAAACCCTATAACATACTGCACATCTGGGATAATATGTGCATAAGTGAGTCACATTTAGGCCACAAATACATGTTTTTGCTTACTGTGATGAAAAAAAACCTCTAATATACTCCACATCTGGGATTAGACGTGCATAAGTGACTGTTACATTTAGGCCATAAATACGGCTTTTTGGTTACTGGGGTGAAAAAACCCACTAATATACTGCACATCTGGGATTAGACATGCATAAGTGACTATCACATTTAGGCCAGAAAATACGGATTTTTGGTTACTGGGTTGAAAAAAACCTATAATATACTGAACATTTGGGATAAAACGTGCATAAATGAGTGTCACATTTAGGCCAGAAATACATGTTTTTGCTTACTAGGGTGAAAAAACCCTCTAATATACTTGACATCTGTGATTAGACGTGCATAAGTAAGTGTCACATTTAGGCCAGAAATACATCTTTGTGCTTACTGGGGTGAAAAAACCCTATAACATACTGCACATCTGGGATAAGACGTGCATAAGTGAGTGTCACATTTAGGCCAGAAATACATCTTTTTGCTTACTGGGGTAAAAAATCTTCTAATATACTGCACATCTGGGATTAGACATGCATAAGTGACTGTCACATTTAGGCCAAAAATACATCTTTTTTACTTACTGGGGTGAAAAACCCCTCCAATATATACTGCACATCTGGAATTACACGTGCATAAGTGAGTGTCACATTTAGGCCAGAAATACGGCTTTTTGGTTACTGGGGTGATAAATCCCTCTGATATACTGCACATCTGGGATAAGACGTGCATAAGTGAGTTTCACATTTAGGCCAGAAATACATCTTTTTGCTTACTGGGGTGAAAAAACCCTCTAATATACTGCACATCTGGGATTAGACATGCATAAGTGACTGTCACATTTAGGCCAGAAATACATGTTTTTGCTTACTGGGGTGAAAAACCCCTCTAATATACTGCACATCTGGGATTAGACATGCTTAAGTGAGTGTCACATTTAGGACAGAAATACATCTTTGCGCTTGCTGGGGTGAAAAAACCCTCTAATATACTGCACATCTGGGATTAGACGTGCATAAGAATGTGTCACATATAGGCCAGAAATACATCTTTGTGCTTACTGGGGTGAAAAAACCCTCTAATATACTGCACATCTGGGATTAGACATGCTTAAGTGAGTGTCACATTTAGGACAGAAATACATCTTTGCGCTTGCTGGGGTGAAAAAACCCTCTAATATACTGCACATCTGGGATTAGACATGCATAAGTGAGTGTCACTTTTTGGCCTGAAATACATCTTTTCTGCTTACTGGGGTGAAAAAACCCTCTAATATACTGCACATCTTGGATTAGACATGCATAAGTGAGTGTCACATTTAGGCCAAAAATAATCTTTTGGTTACTGGGGTGAAAAAACCCTCTAATATATACTGCACATCTGGTATTACACGTGCATAAGTGACTGTCACATTTAGGCCAGAAATACGGCTTTTTGGTTACTGGGGTGATAAAACCCTCTGATATACTGCACATCTGGGATTAGACGTGCATAAGTGACTGTCACATTTAGGCCAGAAATACGGCTTTTTGGTTACTGGGGTTAAAAAACCCTTTAATATACTGCACTTCTGGGATTAGATGTGCATAAGTGACTGTCACATTTAGGCCAGAAATACGGCTTTTTGGTTACTGGGATGAAAAAAACCTCTGATATACAGCACATCTGGAATAAGACATGCATAAGTGACTGTCACATTTAGGCCAGAAATACATATTTTTGCTTACTGGGGTGTGTGAAATTTAGTCCACAAATAACCGCTGTCATATAGAGTTGAAAATATTTTTTTTAGTGCAATACCCTACATCAGGGTTTATATTGGCGGTTAATTATTTTTAACAGACTTAACCACTTTTCACTTTGCTTTGTGAATGCTAACTATGAGACAAACATCTAATAAGGGACTCGGTGTTGGTGGAGCCTCTGGTGCAGGGAGAGGACGTGGCCGTTTTGCCACAGCTACACGTCCTACTGAACCTACTACCTCAGGTTTCAGTAGCCGCCAGAATCTACAGCGATATTTTGTCGGGCCTAATGCCGTTCTAAGGATGTTAAGGCCTGAGCAAGTACAGGCGCTAGTCAATTGGGTGGCTGCCAGTGGATCCAGCACATTCACATTATCTCCCACCCAGTCTCCTACAGAAAGTGCACAGGTGGCGCCTGAAACCCATGCCCATAAGTCTGTCACATCACCCCCGTGCATATCGGGGAACCTGTCTGAGCCTCAAGTCATCCAGCAGTCTCTTATGCTGGTTGAAGGCTCTGCTGGCAGGGTTTCCCAAGGGCATCCACCTAGCCCTTCCCAATTGTTGGAAGACATAGAATGCACTGACGCACAACCACTTATGTTTCCTGATGACGACATGGGAATACCACCTCAGCACGTCTCTGATGATGACGAAACACAGGTGCCAACTGCTGCGTCTTTCTGAAGTGTGCAGACCGAAAAGAAGGTCAGGGAGGAAGACTGGGTGGAAGATGATGCAGGGGATGATGAGGTCCTAGACCTTACATGGAATGAAGGTCGTGTCACTGACTTTCAGAGTTCGGAGGAAGAGGCAGTGGTGAGACCGAGCCAACAGCGTAGCAAAAGCGGGAGCAGGGTGCAAAAGCAGAGCAGCCGTCACCAAAACAGTTCGCCTGCTACTGGCCACCGTCAACAGGGACCGAGCACACCAAAGGCAGCTTCAAGGAGTTCCCTGGCATGGCACTTCTTCACACAGCTGATGACAAGACCCAGTGGTTTGCACGCTGTGCCATCAGAGCCTGAAGCGAGGCATTAACGTTCTGAACCTTAGCACAACCTGCATGACCAGGCATCTACATGCGAGACATAGGCTGCAGTGGAGTAAGCACCTTCAAAACCAAGAATGGACTCCTGCTCCCTCTTCTGCCGCCTAGCAAACAGAGGATGTGCCACCAACAACACCACCTCCGTCACCAAGCATCTCCACCATGTCACACGGAAGCGTTCAGCTCTCCATCTCACAAACCTTTGAGAGAAAGCGTAAATTCCCACCTAGACACCCTCGATTTCTGGCCCTGAATGCCAGCATTTCTAAACTACTGGCCTTTGAGATGCTGTCATTCAGGCTGGTGGAGACAGACAGCTTCAAACAGCTCATGTCGCTTGCTGTCCCACAGTAAGTCGTTCCCAGCTGCCATTACTTCTCCAGGAGAGTCGTGCCCTCCCTGCACAACCAAGTATCAGGTAAAATCAAGTGTGCACTGCGCATTGCCATCTGTGGCAAGGTCCACCTAACCACAGATACGTGGACCAGTAAGCACGGCCAGGGACGCTATATCTCCCTAACTGCACACTGGGTAAATGTAGTGGCGGCTGGGCCCCAGGCGGAGAGCTGTTTGGCGCACGTCCTTTAGCTGCCAAGGATCGCAGGGCATCATTCTTTGCCTCCTGTTACCTCCTCTTCCTACTCGGCTTCCTCCTCCTCTTCTACCACCTCCTCATCCGGTCAGCGACAGACCTTCACCACCAACTTCAGCACAGCCAGGGGTAAACGTCAGCAGGCCGTTCTGAAACTGATGTGTTTGGGGGACAGGCCCCACACCGCACAGAAGTTGTGGCAGGATATAGAACAACAGACCGACGGGTGGTTGCTGCCAGTGAGCCTCAAGCCCGGCCTGGTGATGTGCGATAATGGGCGAAATCTCGTTGCAGCTCTGGGACTAACCGGTTTGACGCACATCCCTTGCCTGGCGCATGTGCTGAAATTCATTCACAACTACCCTGACATGTCAGAGCTGCAGCGTAAAGTGCGGACCGTCTGTGCGCGCTTCCGACGTTCTTATCCTGCCGCCGCTCGGCTGTTTGCTCTACAGCGTAACTTTGGCCTTCCCGCTCACCGCCTCATATGCGACGTGCCCACTAGGTGGAACTCTACCTTGCACATGCTGGAGAGACTGTGCGAGCAGCAGCAGGCCATAGTGGAGTTTCAGCTGCAGCACGCACGGGTGAGTCGCACTGCGGAACAGCACCACTTTACCACCAATGACTGGGCCTCCATGCAAGACCTGTGTGCCCTGTTGCGCTGTTTCGAGTACTCCACTAACATGGCCAGTGGCGATGACGCCGTTATCAGCATTACAATACCACTCCTATGTCTCCTTGAGAAAACACTTAGGGCGATGATGGAAGAGGATGTGGCCCAGCTGTTTCGAGTACTCCACTAACATGGCCAGTGGCGATGACGCCATTATCAGCGTTACAATACCACTTCTATGTCTCCTTGAGAAAACCCTTAGGGCGATGATGGAAGAGGATGTGGCCCAGGACGAGGAGGAGGAAGAGGGGTCATCTCTAACACTTTCAGGCCAGTCTTTTAGAAGTGGCTCAGAAAGAGGATTTTTGCAACAGCAGAGGCCAGGTAGAAATTTGGCCAGCCAGGGCCCACTACAGGAGGAGGAGGAGGAGGATGGGGATGAAGCATGTTCACAGCGGGGTGGCATCCAACGCAGCTCGGGACCATCACTGGTGCGTGGCTGGGGGTATACGGAGGACGCAGACGATACGCCTCCCACAGAGGACAGCTTGTCCTTACCTCTGGGCAGCCTGGCACACATGAGCGACTACATGCTGCATTGCCTGCGCAATGACAGCAGAGTTGCCCACAGTTTAACGTGTGCTGACTACTGGGTGGCCACCCTGCTGGATTCCCGTTACAAAGACAATGTGCCGTCCTTAATTCCCTCACTGGAGCGTGATCGGAAGATGCGCGACTACAGGCGCACGCTGGTAGACGCGCTCCTGAGAGCATTCCCGACTGACGCCGGGGGACAAGTGGAAGCACAAGGCGAAGGAAGGGGAGGAGGAAGAGGTCGCCAATGCAGCTGTGTCTGCGCCAGCACCTCAGATTTCAGGGTTAGCATGGCCGACATGTGGAAAAGCTTTGTCACCTGACCGCAACAACCGGCCCCAACTGATGATATGGAGCGTGTTAGCAGGAGGCAGCATTTGAACAACATGGTGGAACAGTACCTGTGCACACGACTACACCTACTGACTGATGGTTCTGCCCCATTCAACTTCTGGGTCTCCAAATTGTCCACATTGCCAGAGCTTGCCCTGTATGCCTTGGAGGTGCTGGCCTGCCCTGCAGCCATTGTACTCTCTGAACGCGTGTTTAGCAAGGCAGGAGGCGTCATTACATACAGACGCAGCCGCCTGTCCACAGCCAACGTGGACAAGCTCACGTTCATTAAAATTAACTAGGCTTGGATCCCTCATGACTTGTCTGTACCTTGTGCAGAATAGACAGTTCTAACAGCCTCAACCATCCATCCTTGTACTCAAGTGCACTTATTTTTTTTTTTTTATATGTCCCAATATTTCGGGGGATACCCCTATGTAAAAATGCAAAATAACACACATCTGTGTTGGCTACCTATTCCTCCTTCACCGCCGCTTCCACCTAGACCACCACGTGAGCCTACACGGCCACATCCACCTATTCACCGCCTCCTCAACCTCTTCCTCCTACATCATTCCTAATTTTTATTTTTTTAAGGTCTTTTAAGTTTTTTTTAATTCATTTCCCTATTCACATTTGTTTGCAGAGCATTTGCCATGCTCTTAAGCACATTTTGCTACATTTTGCAGCCCTCTAGCTCTTTCCATGACATTTTTACAGCCATTTTAGTGCTCAAAAGTTCGGGTCCCCATTGACTTCAATGGCATTTGGGGTCAATTTTTTTTTCAAGTTCGACCAAACCTGCCGAACCCGAACATCCTGTTGTCCGCTCAACTCTATTTGTGTGCATTCTGTTTCCGTATGTCTGTTCTGCAAAAAAATAGGACATGTCCTATTATTGGCCGCATTACGGACAAGGATAGGACTGTTCTATTAGGGGCCAGCTGTTCCGTTCCGCAAATTATGGTACATGTTGTCATAGAATTCTATTATGGTCCGTGGTAACAGAGTCCAATACTGATTTCTTAGATAGCCTGAACCCGAATGCCGAACTTGCAAATCACAAGTTCGCTCAACACTATTCCCAACATATTCTTCTGACGTACACTGTAAACACAGTGTGGATAGAGATTATACAGCATGTAACAAAGCATGCCACATATTTTTTTTTACAAATTCCTAAAGATTTGTAGGATAAACCTTTTTTGTCTTTATATAGGTATACAGTATAGGTCCATAGAATTAGCTATAATTTTCTTATTTTTCATGTTCAACCTCTTCGGCTCTGCCCATGACATCCAGGCAGTCCACGCTTAAAGGGGTTGTGCAACGATTTATATTAATGACCATCAATATCTGATCGGCAGGGGTCCAACACCCGGTACCCCCGCCAATCAGCTATTTTATGTGGAGACATCGCTCTATGCGAGTGCAGCTTCCCGGTCATTGCACTACGCGTCATCTCCTGTGGAGCAGTGGTGTAGTGTAATTACAAGTACTTGCTCCAAGTACTTGTAATTACACTGCACTTCCAAGATGAAGTGCAGTGTAATGAACAGGAAGAGGTGCTCGCATGGAGCACCGCTTCCTCTTCAAACAGCTGATCAGAGGTGATACTGGGTGTTGGATCCCCACCGATCTGATATTGATGACCTATCCTGAGAATAGGTCATCAATATAAATCACTACACAACACCTTTAACTCTGTAAGAGCATTTCTGAATGTCCTTGCAGAGTTAGCAGCTGCACACTCTTCATGCATTTTCAGAAGCAGGGATCCGTTGTCAGTGACAACTGAGCTCCCCACAAAGAAAGCAGGGGCAGTTTTTCACCATCCTTGCCTTTTTCATCACTGTATACACAGTGTTTATGACCACTGTATATACAGATAAGGAAGCGTCAATTCCTCTGCTTCCTGCTCCAGTCCTATCATGTGATCACTGGGCGTCGGCTATCTGCACAGTTTGCTGGTTCTTAGCAGACCCAGATCAGTTCTGCAGTGTGGCTTTACAGCATTGCAAATTCTCTGCAGGATTTATTCTCCTGTAAATAAAATCAGCAATTAAAAAAAGTGTTAAAGTTAATTGACCCCAGAGGTCTTGTATAACACAAAGTAAAAACAAAAAATAAAAAAATAAAGACAAGATAATAAAACAAAGAAAAAAATAAGAAAGAAATGCAACTACAAGCCATACCACAGCTTCTAGTTACGCCCCCAGAAACCATAACCTACCGTATAGAAATATCAAAACAACCGTTATGGAAAAGAGAAAAGCAAACATACAGTAACTTTAAAAAAAAATGTTTTTAACTGCACTTTGTACTATGTGAAAAGACCACTTTTCACTTAAAAAAACAATAAAAGCAAAAACATACTAAAATAGAAATAAAGCCCTCAGAAATCAGAACCCATATAAATATCAAAACAACTGTTATGGAAAAGAGAAAAGGAGACATAGCTTAAAAAATGTTTTTAACTGCACTTTGTACTAGGTGAAAAAGTATACTTTTCACTTAAAAAATAAATAAAAGCAAAAACATACTAAAATAGAAATAAAGCCCCATGATTAAACATGTCTACAGTATGTACAGTGTGTTCATTATGGACATCTGAGTGTTACTTTTGCTGTTAAATATTTCTTAAATATTGTATACAATATATCATGTGTCTCATTTTTGGTCACTTGCTTTATTTTATGTCAGTGCACATTTTTTATATCATGTATACAAAATATACTATGTTGATTCGTTAACATCTTGCCTTGTAGAAGCTTCTGCTTACCCTTTGTGCCTTCTCAATGTAGAGACAGCAGAACACTGCTAATAACTAATATAACTTATATAAATTTTTATCTAAGTAAAACCAACAACTGAAAAACCTATAGAAAATATCCTAACAACAACGAATCAAGAACGCAAGACAAGTAAGTGATATCACATTGGTCAGGTGCATGCCAAAGATTAGCAAATTTCTTGAAATTTGTTTTGGGTCTTATTTGTCAATTTAAAAAAATAAAATAAAATTGTGTCCAAATCAACTCAACTCTTTTTACATTTTTGTTTGCAACTTTTTCTCTTTCTCTCTTCTCCGCCCCCTCCTTTTTTTAGTTCTTGAACGCAATGATAGCAATAGCAAATAATGTTACAGTGACAAGGACATATATAGCTATGGGTAAAGACATGGTGTCAACAAACATCTTGTTTAAAAACAAACTGGGTGTTAACCCCTTAAGTGTGTGGGGTGTTAACCCCTGATGGTGTTAACCCCTTCAGGACCTCCGCCGGCAACGGGCGCCATAGCTGCCGGGTTTCTGCTATTTAAAATAGCAGACACCTGCGGCACATGTATGCGATCAGCCATAAGGCTGATCGCATACATTTTCCTATTCAAATTCCGTGTAACAGCGCTCATGTAACAGCGTTCCCCAGCTGAGATCAGGGAACCTGTCACACTGCTCTATTAGCCCGAAGCCTCAGGCCAAGTACACACGAACGTGTGTGATCCGTGGCCGTATTGCGGCCCGCAAATCGCGGGCCGCAATACACGGCCACAGTTCCGTGTGAATTCCGCATCACGGATGCGGACCCATTCACTTCAATGGGTCCGCTAATCCGGAATTGCGGAACGGCCGCACGGCACTATGGAGTGCCTCCTGGGGTTACGTCCCATTCTTCCGTTCCGCAAAAAGATAGAACAAGTCCTATCTTTTAGCGGAACGGCCGGATCGCGGACCCATTAAGGTGAATGGGTCCGCGATCCGATGCGGCTGACCTACGGCCGGCGATCGTGCATTGCGGCCTGCTATTTGCAGGCCGCAGCACAGGCACGGGTCACACACGTTCGTGTGAACTCGGCCTCAAGCAGAGGAGTCTATTAGAGGAATATACCAATACAGGCCACTAGGTGGCAGAATTGTATTGTTAAATTGAAGGTTAAGTGTTCAATGATGGCTATATAGCCATCAGTGAACACAATGGACAATCTAATGATTGCCAATTATTGTCACCCAGGGTGACAAAAAATTTGAAAGTAATTTTTTTTTTAGAAATATAAAAAAAATTTAAAATTAAAATCACACCCCTTTCCTTAACCCGTTCAGGACCTCCGCCATACATTTGCGGTGGAAGTCCGGTCTTTAAACATGGCGCCCGCTCGGACGTGCAGTGGGCACCATAGCTGCTGGATTTCTGCTATTTTAAGGCTAATCGCATACATTTTCTCCTTCAGATGCAGTGGTCAAATGTGACATGATTAGCCCGGAAGTAAAAGCCGTGCGCTTCCGCTCTGGTAACAGCGTACCCTGACTGAGACAGTGGAACCTGTTACATTGCTGAAATAGCCCGAAGCCTGAAGCAGGCTCCGGAGTCTATTTCAGGAATCTACCAATACAGGCCACTAGGTGGCAGCATTGCGTTGTTATAATGCAAATGAAGTGCTTAATGATGGCTATATAGCCATCAAAGAACACAATGGGCAATCTCATTTTAAGGTGACTTAAAATAAGTATAAAAAAAAGTAAAAAGGTTTTACAAATATAAAAAAAAAAAAAAAAAAAAGTTCAAATGACCCCCTTTCCTTAAAATATAAATAAAAATACTTAACAAATAAAAAATAAACATCATGGAGGAGCTTTCCTCCTGGGAATCTCGCACCCACCCTGCCTTTCTTAAGCGTTGGGCCTTGTGGTCAAATTACAGGTCTCCCAGTCCTTTATAATTCCAGATTAGCTTTTATTCTTGTTCCCACCTTTGGGCTCACACTGTAACACTAGGTGAAGTTCTAATATCAGCCTCATACTCATTAGCTCTGGAAGAGAACTACTTTGGCCTACCCTCGGCTCGTCCTAAGCTTACTCACGCTAAGGTGTCAAATGAACTGGGCGTGCGGGGTCTTTTTTATTGTCAGACTAAAGTGATTGAGGATTGCTTTTCATGTGCTAGTCATGTCCTTGCCTCTCACCTTGCTTTTCAAACAATTAATTGAAGCTTGTCGATTTGTGTCACCATCCTACATATACTTGGACTCTTTTTGCCATTTGTATTCTGTACCATGTTACACCATTGCTTGTGACTTGTTACTATGTTTTTATTTGAAAATGAAAATAAACATTTTAAAACTTAAAAAAATTAAATAAAAATAAACATCATGGGCATCGCTGCATGCAAAAATGCCTATACAATTAAAATATAACAATATTAATGGCATATGGTAAATGGCGTAACAGAAAAAAAAAAAAAAACTGCCAATTTGCTATTTTTTGTCACTTCAGCTCCCGAATAATATTTTTATAAAAAGTGATCAAAAAGTCGAACACACTTCAAATTGGTACCACAAAAAACTACAGATCTCTCGACAAAAAAATGAACCCTCACACAGCCCTGTACACATATCTACAAAAAAGTTATAGGGGTTAGAATATGGAGATAAAAAAATATTATTATCAGAGGTTTAATTTTTTTTTTCAGTATTAAAATGCAAGAAAAATTATATAAGTGTGGTATCTTTGTAACCGTACTGACCTGGAGAATGAAGATTACAGGTCAATTTTACTGCATAGTGTGCGGTGTAAAAATAAAATTAAAAAAAGTCAGAATTGCGTTTTTTCCCAATTCTACCCTATTAGGCCTAGTTCACACGATCGTATGGCTTTTAGAGTTTTTTGCGGTTTGTTTTTCACGGATCCTTTGTTCCGTTTTTGAGTTCTGTTGTGTTTCCGTTTCCTTTCCGTTTTTCCGTTCCATTTTTCCGTATGCCATGTACAGTATACAGTAATTACATAGAAAAAATTAGGCTGGGCATAACATTTTCAATAGATGATTCAGCAAAAATGGAACGGATACGGAAGACATACGGATGCATTTCCGTATGTGTTCAGTTTTTTTTTCGGACCCATTGACTTGAATGGAGCCACGGAACGTGATTTGCTGCCAAATATAGGACATGTTCTATCTTTCAACGGAACGGAAATACGGAAACGGAATGCTTACGGAACACATTCCGTTTTTAATGCGGAACCATTGAAATGAATGGTTCCGTATACGGACCGTATACGGAACACAAAAAAATGGCCCGTACACTCGCAAAAAAAACGATCGTGTGAACTAGGCCTTAGAAAGTACAACTTTTCCCACAAAAAATAAGCCCTCAAAAGGCTATGTGAATAGAAACATAAAAAAATTAGGACCATGGGAATTGAAAATCTCAGGGTACTCTAAGGGTTAAAATAAAAATACTTTAAAAAAATTAAAATAAACATCATGGGCATCGCCGCGTGCGAAAATGCCCATAAAATGTAAATTATTAATGGCAAATGGCGTAATGAGGAAAAAAATTAAAACAGCCAATTCGACATTTTTGTCACTTCAACTCCCCAATTATTATTTTTTTAATAAAAAGTAAACAAAAAGTCGCACACACTTCAAATTACTGAAAACTTTAAAAAAGTCAGAATATGGTGATCATTTTTTTCTCTCAAAGGTTTAAATTTTTTTTCAGTATTAAAATACAAGATTTTTTTTCTTACAAACACATATTAGTGTAGTAGTGACAGCTGTTTAGCAGTAATAGTACTGGCAGTAGGGGTGATGGAAATGGATTAGCAGCAGGGAGTAACAGCTGCAATAGCGGAGAAGCAACAGCACCCATATGGAGTATGCAGGCAGAGGCAGTCGCATGATGACAGCTGCAGCTTCCATACAGTATGGAACATGATGGCAGAGAACTGCAGTGGCATGTGGGGCACCGTCAGTAAGGACAGATCTATTCATGGGGTCAGGGAACACAGTATGTGGCGGACTAAACCTGGGTGTACAGGCATTATGTCTCTATTTGCATCAATCTATAATTTGGCCTTCTTTATAGCAACAGCAAAACATTCTTCCATTTGGCTTTGATAGCGAGGGTCTCATAGCAGGGCTATCCAATAATCATCAGATTGCTTCATGATAAAGACCATTAACAATGAGTACTAGTAGGTAACTAATGGGTGTATATAGGACTTATCTAGGGGTGTCATTTTGGTGATGCTCTAATTGGCCATCCAAGTATTTTGTATACTTTATTAGTGTGGTACATATACTTTATTTTAGATTTCCTGGTCTGGGTTGAACCTTCTAACTTAATTGGTTTATTTTTCTCCTGGTGCGATTTTACAGCCCACACTCAGTATACTTAATCCCTTAATACCTGTATGATAGGATGGTATAAGGATAGTGTTTTGAAGACAGTGGGATTGCCCTTCTCAGGGCGGCTATTCTGCTGGGACATTGTATGTTTAATTTTAGTTCTTATTGGAACTAAAATGTAGGTTTTAAAGGGGGGGGGGGGAATTTTTGTGTTTTGAAGTTTATGATATTTTCCCCTCCGAGTATAATTATGATAGGAACTGATCAGGATCTGTGATTTTGTGGCTACTATCGCCCATGCTGATCAGGTGTAACATACTGTGGCAATGCTTCACTTTACACATATGATAGGAGGGAGATTTATTGGGATCAATGCTGTGCCCTGCTTCTGTTAGGGATGAAGGATGTCAATGGAGGAGGATGAAATCGAATATAGCCGGCACCTGCTAATTACCTGGCGTTGCCTGGAAGGAGCGTGCTCCACGTAGATCAATGAAAAATCCAGCAAGCCGCCAATATGTTGCGAATATTAATTTTCTTTATTGCTCAGTAGATTATTTCAAATTAACGCGTTTTGGCATATAGCCTTCATC